>NC_133331.1:84124324-84424992 GCF_042186555.1 Aquarana catesbeiana
CATTTTTCACATGACTGTGTATAGATAGATAGAAAGATAGATACACTATATTGTCAAAATTATTGGGACACCTGCCTTTACACGCACATGAACTTTAATGGCATCCCAGTCTTAGTCCGTAGGATTCAATATTGAGTTGGCCCACCCTTTGCAGCTTTAATTGCTAGCCAGGCCTTCTCGTCCAACATCAGTGCCTGATCTCACAAATGCAAGAATGGTCAAACATTCCAAGACACACTCCTAAACCTTGTGGACAGCCTTCCAAGAAGAGTTGAAGCTGTTATAGCTGCAAGGGGTGGGAAAACTCAATATTGAAACCTACGGACTAATACTGGGATGCTATTAAAGTTCATGTGTGTGTAAAGGCAGACGCCCCAATCAGTGGCAACCCATTCCATTAGGGGTGCACGGGCAGCGCCCCCCTTATCTATGTGTCTGGCCCCCTGATCTACATGCAGGGCGCCGGTGCATGGATTCCAATTTCTTTTTAAGCACGTGATTAGAGCCAGAGGCTCTAATGGGCTTCAAAAAGAGTGGCTCGGGGCGCAGCGTGAGAATATTCATTATTCTCACACTGATCCTCCTCCTGGCCAATCAGGAAGCTGAGAGCTGTCACCCAATTGACTGAAAGAACAAGTGATCCTATTGGATGCCTAGAAGGAGAAGGGAGGAGACGCACTGCAGAAGCCGCCTTGATGCAGAGGAGTAGACGCCTGCCCACTACTTGTAGGAGAGCTGCCCACCAGGAACCTAGATTGGGTAAGTACAGGGCTTGATGATTGACCGCAAGACCCCCGGGGGGTGCAGGTGACCCGACACGGGTGGGCACATTTCCAACAGAACCCTCCTATGCATTCCAGCATCCCCAGCTCATTACATACCACTGCTTATCTGCAAAATGCCTAGATAGATGACCCCCCTTTGTCCTGCTTAAATAGTAGGACAGCCCAGAGACCAGTGGTGCACCTCCAGCAGGCACTTTGGCTCATTTAAATTGCGTGCATGTTAGAATGCATGAGGATTTTGTTGGAAATGTGCAGGAAAGGTGAAATAACCCTTTAAAATTATTCATAATTTCCGCCTAGCAGCACTGGGGTCGTAAGTTTGAATTCCAATCACTGCACTACCTGCCTGGAATTTGCATGTTCTCCCCGCCCGTTTGGGTTTCCTCCCACACTCCAATGACATGCTGGTAGGTAATTTGGCTCCTGTCTAAATTGGCCCTAGTATATGTATGTATCAATGTGAGGTAGAGACCTTAGATTGTAAGCTCCTTGAAGGCAGGGACCAGGGACGTGCAGTCAGGGGAGGCAGAGCCATGTACATTTAAAAAACAAACTATAGTTCCGGAGATACGGCGCTCCTTGAGCAGCCAGTCAGAAGCTAAATACAGAGCGGCCAGTTTAAATACAAGCTGGCACACTCTGTTTGCAGAAGACTGAAAGGTTGAGCTCACAGTGCCTCTCCTCACTTCTTGTCAGAGGCCCTGAGCTCAATGGACAGCTTGGAGACTTGGATCAATGGTAAAGTACCATTAGCCCCAGCTGTCCAATAAAAATGCTGCAGTGGAGGCACGCCTCTCACTGCAGTGTCATAGAAGGGGCATGAGTCTAAAAGACAGAGGCGGCTCTCTAATTAGGCGAAATAGGCGGTGGCCTCAGGCCTCGCAGTCATAGGGGCCTCGCACAGCTGGCTAGTTTACCTAATTAGAGAGCCGCCTCTTCCAGCAGCAGAGATCTCCGTCCCGAGTCCCCTCGCTCTGCTACAGGGAGAGATAACAGGCTGCGAGTGAGACGTGTGATCGGAGCTCACATACATCTCCGGATCACAGACAGGGAGGGAGAGCCGCTCAGTAGAGCTCTGACAGATCTCCCCCCTCCCCCTGCTGCCCGCACAGCCAGACAGAAGAGGAGAGAGAGCTTCTGCTCCTCCTCCTCCCGCCCTCTCCTCCTGTGTCTGCCCCGCCCACTCTCCTCAGCAGTGTTTTCTGTTCTGCCTCAGAGAAGGGGATGTGTGGGCGGGAAGATTCAAGCTGGAGCCCAGGAAAAGGGGAGTCTGATCCATCCATCCATCCATCCAGTCCCTCCTGCCTCCCAGTGAGTACACTGATGTAGGGGATGCTCTTCCTTCCCTTCTTCCTCCATCCCCCTCTCTTTCTTTCCATTCTTTTTGTCTCTTTCTTTCTCTTTCCTTCATTCTTTCCCCATCCCCCTCTCCTTCTTTCTTTCTTTCTTTCTTTCTTTCTTTTTCTTTCCTTCTTCTTTCTTCCTTCCATCCCCCTCTCTTTCTTTCTTTCTTTCTTTCTTTCTTTCTTTCTTTCTTTCTTTCTTTCTTTCTTTCTTTCTTTCTTTCTTTCTTTCTTTCTTTCTTTCTTTCTTTCTTTCTTTCTTTCTTTCTTTCTTTCTTTCTTTCTTTCTTTCTTTCTTTCTTTCTTTCTTTCTCCACCCATCCCCCTTTATTTCTCTCTTTGTGACAGCCTACCAGAATTGGTAGGATCTGTGAGAGCAGCTTCCCTGTGCAGCTCTGCTTGAGGAAAATATATCTTTATTATGCCCACTTACCTACCCCCTGTACTGTCCACTCCCCTATACTGTACCCTCCTAATACAGTTCATAATACAGTGGGGCCTCATGTCTAAGTTTTGCCTAAGGCCTCACAAAGTCTAGAGCCGCCTCTGCTAAAAGACAAATGCTCCCTTCCAGCCCAGCCCTCTTAACTATTAGGAAATAACGTGTTTATGTGTATAAGATTTACCCAATTTTTTCTCACACAGTTAAAGTGATTGTAAAGGCTCTTTTTTTTTTAAAAATAACAAACATGTTATACTTACCTCCTCTGTGCAGTTGGTTGTGCGCAGAGCAGCCTGGGTCCTCCTCTTCTCGGGTCCCTCTTTGCTGCTCCTGGCCCCTCCCTCTTTTGAGTGCCCCTTAACCAGCAGCTTGCTACAGGGGTCACCCAAGCAAAGTCAGAGCTCCGTGTATTCATTCAGACACGGAGCCCTGACCTGGCCCGTCCCCTCTCTCCCCTGATTGGCTGATTGACAGCTGTGGGAGCCAATGGTGTCACTGCTCTGTCTCAGCCAATCAGGAGGAGTGTCCTGAAAGGCTGAGGGGATCGTGGACATCACTGGAGAGAGAAGGGGCTCAAGTAGGTAATTAGGGGGGTGCTGGTGGGTCTGCTACACACAGAAGTTTTTTTATCTTAATGCATAGAATGCATTATGATAAAAAACCTTCCGACTTTACAACTCCTTTAAGAGGGAGAATGAGTATCTGCTGCTGTTGAAAAGGTACTGTTATAATCAAGCTAAAAAATATATTATTATGCTATATGTTATAAGATAATAATTCATTGTTTATCTATTTACTGTAAAATTACTGGTTGGAGATTACAACTTCAAACTTCAGTAATTTACCTGCTAAGCCACCTGCTTGAGTACAGTTTTTGAAAATATAGTAAATTACCTTAAAAACTATATATAATAATTATTTGTATATTACTTATGTAATTAACCCCTTACCACCCAGGCCAATTCTGACACTTCTCTCCTACATGTAATAATCATCTTTTTTTTTTGCTAGAAAATTACTCAGAACCGCCAAACATTATATATATATTGTTTTAGCAGACACCCTAGTGAATAAAATGGTGGTCATTGCTACTTTTTATATTACATGGTATTTGCGCAGCAATTTTTCAAATGTGTTTTTTTTGGAAAAAAACTTTCATAAAAAACTAAAAAAAACTAAAGATAACCAGTTTTTTTTGTATAATGTGAAAGATGATGTTACGCCAAGTAACTAGATACCTAACATGTCACACTTTACTATTCCGCACACTCGTGGAACGCCGCCAAACTTCAGTGCTTAAAAATCTCCATAGGCGATGCTTTACATTTTTTAACAGATTACATTTTTAGAATTACAGAGGAGGTCTAGTGCTAGAATTATTGCTCTCGCTCTATTGCAGTGTATGTAACCTGTGTGTATCTGGCTCTGATACTAGCCAGTGCCTCATCAGCCACTGACCTCACCGCACGTCCCTGGTAGGGACTGATGTGAATGTATAATAAATACGTAAAGCACTGGGTAAATTGATGGTATCATATAAGTACCTATAATTAATAAATGGGTAATATAATTGACCTTATTGTCTGACCAGTATTACATGTGCCAGGGTTGGGGACAGTATAATTCTGAAAGTATCATTCTGGAAGTAGCCACTTCCAGTTGAGAAAATAAAGGTTATTTAAAAAAAAAAACACATTTTCTCAAGGTCAGGATGACGTCCAAGGAAGCACTGGGTGATGACAAGTGGACCAGTTCAACACCTATTTTTCTAAATAGACAAAATCAAGAGGGTCATTTCGCAGCATCCTATGAAATACCAGTGGAAAATAATGATGAGGTTTTTAAAAGAAACAAAATAATGGCTACCTAATGTTGATTACAGTAATGAGGAGAGAGGCCACTAACAAATCAATCACAGCTGGTAAGCACTAAGCCTATTGATTGCACAGAATCCAAGCTGTTCTAGACAAAATTGAGCTATTGAACAGAGCGATAACACTACAGGGATTTGACATTGTTTGTATACATTACATTCTCAGCTACTTCAGTGTATGCTGACTGCACATTGACCCATACATGATCACCAGTGTGTGTAATAAGCCGTGCAATGTTTTATTGATTCGCTAATAGAATTTGTTGCTATTTATCTGTTTAACGGAATCCTAGCAAAAGCTGGACACTTATAAAATGCAATAACTTAATCAGACTGGCGTTCATAAAAAAAAAAAATTGGAGTACCAGGCTCTACATTTCAGTTTTTACCAACATTAAATTTAGATGGACAATGGGACAGGAAGTTTTACATTTTAACCACATAACAATTTACTGCTACAGGGTGGCTGTTCTGTGCAGAATCACGTATATATATGTGTGATTCTGCACTTCCACCTAGGGGGGCGTGCGCCGCTTCTTCTGTGATTAGTTACAGCAGAAGCAAATCAGCAAGTGTCAGCCAATGGATGTCCGCCAACACCTGCCAATCGGCAGGAAGAGAGGCTGGACGGAGCTCTGTAATCAAGACAGAGCTCCGTTCCGACAGCGGTGATATGATACATTTTCTTTTCCTGCAAAGCAGGGAATAAAATCCATCACATCCCCTAGTAAAAGCACCTTGCAAAGTACACAAAACACTGGTTAGGCACACATTTAATTCTTTGATCGACCCTACATGATTGACCCCTTCCCAGCCAGTGTCATTAGTACAGTGGCAGCGCATATTTTTAGCACTGATCGTGGTATTAGTGTCACATGGCTAGGAAGAGGTTAAACATCTAGGGTGATCAAAATTTTAACTGTGTACATAACCAGTGTTTGTGTTTACTATATGTGCTGCTTTTACAAAGGGAAGTTATGGATTTTAGTCCCTGCTTTGCAGAGGCAGAGCTCTGTTCTGCATCTTTACCTGACGATCAGCAGGTGCAGGTGGAAATCTTTTGGCCGGCACCTGCTAATTAACTTGTGCTGTGTCCAATCACAGCACAACCACTGCGACGCCGCGTGCGCGTCCCTTACCCAGCAGAGCCGGATTACGTACTAGGTACATGATCCAGCGCAGAGTGGCTGTTATGCCGCAAAAATTTGTACTGTGGGCGGTCCACAAGCGGTTATACTTACCTGCTCTGTGCAGTGGTTTTGCACAAAGCAGCCCTGTTACTCCTCTTCTCGGTTCCCCGGTGGCACTCCAGGCTCCTCCCTCCTGTCACGTGCCCCAGAGCAAGCAGCTTGCTCTGTGGGCACCCGAGCAGGCATGCTGCCAAACCGCTGCTTTTGCGTGTCCATTCACATGCAGAGCTGCAGCTTGGCCCCACCCCCTCTCTCTCTTCATTGGCTTACTGGTTGTGATTGACAGTAGCAGGAGCCAATGGCTCCCACTGCTGCCTCAGCCAATAAGAAGTGAGAGTCCACAGAGGCTGTCATGCACATTGCAGGACTGCGATGAGGCTCAGTTAAGTATTAGTGGGGCTGAGGATAAGCATGAAGGTAAAAAACCTTGAACCTTTACAGCCACTTTAATTCTCTCAGTAGCAGGGGATTATATTATCAGTGTTGCCTCAGTCCACATACAGTATCTCACAAAACTGAGTACACCCCTCACATTTTTGTAAATATTTTAATATATCTTTTCATGTGACAACACTGAAGAAATGACACTCTGCTACAATGTAAAGTAGTGAGTGTACAGCTTGTATAACAGTGTAAATTTGCTGTGCCCTCAAAATAACTCAACACACAGCCATTAATGTCTAAACCGCTGGCAACAAAAGTGAGTACACCCCTAAGTGAAATTGTCCAAATTGGACCCAAAATGCCAATATTTTTTGTGTCCACCATTATTTCCAGCACTGCCTTAACCCTCTTGGGCACGGAGTTCACCAGAGCTTCACAGGTTGTCACTGGAGTCATTTTCAACTCCTCCATGACGACATCATGGAGCTGGTGGATGTTATGCAACACACACACAAGTGGAGTTTTCGACCAGACTGGTCCAACAGACTGAGTCCGGCGGACAATCTGGTCATGTGTGGGCTTCATCGGACCTTCAGCGGACTTTTCCAGTCGAAAATCTGCCGGATTTTAGATTTGAAACATGCTTCAAATCTTTCCGACGGACTCGAGTTCAGTCCAAAAATCCGCTCCTCTGTATGCTAGTCCGACGGACGAAAACACACGCTAGGGCAGCTATTGGCTACTGGCTATCAACTTCCTTATTTTAGTCCGGCCGTACGTCATCACGTACGAATCCGCCGGACTTTGGTGTGCTCGTGTGTAGGCAAGTCCGTTCATTCAAAAGTCCGTTGGAAGTCCGTCAAAAGTCTGACGAAAGTCCACCGGAATGGCCGTCGGACTTTTGTTGCCGAAAAGTTAGCTCGTGTGTACGTGGCCTTAGAGACCTTGCACTAATCCACTTTCCATTTAAGGATGCCCCACAGATGCTCAATAGGGTTTAGGTCTGCAGACATGCTTAGCCAGTCCATCACCTTTACCCTCAGCTTCTTTAGCAAGGCAGTGGTCATCCTGGAGGTGTGTTTTGGGTTGGTATCATGTTGGAATACTGCCCTGCGGCCCAGTCTCCAAAGGGAAGGGATCATGCTCGGCTTCAGTATGTCACAGTACATGTTGGCATTCATTGTTCCCTCAATGAACTGTAGCTCCCCAGTGCCGGTAGCACTCATACAGCCCCATACCACGACACTCCCACCACCATGCTTGACTGTAGACAAGACACACTTGTCTTTGTACTCCTCACCTGGTTGCAGCCACACACGCTAGACACCATCTGAGCCAAATACTTTTATCTTGGTCTCATCAGACCACAGAACATGGCTCCAGTAATCCATGTCCTTAGCCTGCTTGTTTTCAGCAAACTGTTTGCAGGCTTTCTTGTGCATCATCTTTAGAAGACACTTCTTTCTGGGACAACAGCCATGCAGACAAGTTTGATGCAGTGTGTGGAGTATGGTCTGAGCACTGACAGGCTGAACCCCACCCCTTCAACCTCTGCAGCAATGCTGGCAGCACTCACACATCTATTTCCCAAAGACAAATTCTGGATTTGACGCTGAGCATGTGTACTCAACTTCTTTGGTCGACCATGGCGAGGCCTGTTCTGAGAGGAACCTGTCCTGTTAAACCGCTGTATGGTCTTGGCCACCATGCTGCAGCTCAGTTTCAGGGTCTTGGCAATCTTCTTATAGTCTAGGCCATCTTTATGTAGAGCAACAATTCTTTTTTTCAGATCCTCAGAGAGTTCTTTGCCATGAAGTGCCATGTTGAACTTCCAGTGACCAGTATGAGAGAGCGAGAGCGATAACGCAAAATGTAACACACTTACTTCCCATTCACACCTGAGACCTTGTAACAAATCACATGACACAGGGGAGGGAAAATGGCTAATTGGGCCAAATTTGGACATTTTTACTTAGGGGTGTACTCACTTTTGTTGCCAGTGGTTTAGAAATTAATGGTTGTGTGTTGAGGAGACAGAAAATTTACACTGTTATACAAACTGTATACTCATTACTTTACATTGTAGCAAAGTGTCATTTCTTCAGTGCTGTCCCATGAAAAGATATACAATTATTTACAAAAATGTGAGGGGTGTACTCACTTTTGTGAGATACTGTATTTAAAGCCAAAATTTAGGGTAAAAAGACATACATTTTTAGCAGAGTAGGAAAGAGTTTTAGGGTCTCTGTCAACAGGCTATTGTTCATGTCAGTTGGGTTTTGCATTTCTTACAATTCAATGAGGAGGAAAACCTTGCTTGAGCCCTGGTTCACATTGATGCTACTTTGAAATCGCGCTACTTCAAGTGAAGTATCGTGATTTTAAAGTAGCAAGGTCAGCGCAATTTCAGGTGCTACTTGATAGACATCTGTGTGCCTTCATACACAGATGTCTATTGAAGTTGCACCTGAAATCTGCAAAGTAGTGAAGGAACTACTTTAGCAAATTGGTGCGGTGCCGCAAAATCGGTATCACACCAATTGGAACAGTGGCATTGCCGCCAATAGGCTGTGACTTGTCATGAAATTTGATCTCTCAAATCGCATGATAAATCGCTCCAATGTGAACCTAGGCTTAAGCAGGTAAAATGCAGGTCCGAATGAAGTCAACTGCAGATCAAATGCACCTGTCAATAAATTCTAAATAATCTCAGATGCTCCTCAAACTCATGTCACTGACACAAAGCCAAACCTCATCAACACAAGCCCTTGCGAGATCTGTCAAAATTGTTATTGTTGTCTATGCTTTTTTTGTCTGTGTTACCTCCCAAACCCCCATTTTTCTTGTACAGATGTGAGATAATGTGAATATATTGTACAGATGTGAGATAATGTGAAATATTAATGCTTCTCCACTCTATCCAAAACTAAAAGAATATAAATGGTTTGATTTAGGCTTCAATTCAGAACAAAGCTGTATTGTGTAGGCACCTATTTGCTAATGGGGAACCAGAAGAATATATTTTTCTACCCAGCATACAGGCTGGAGTTTGTGACTTTGAATTGAATTTTACAAGGTTTTGTAGACCAGCATATCTTGTAAATATAGCCTGTCCTATTCACTCAAGTTCCATTTGCTTTTTCCCTCTTCCCTGCTAATGGAAATGCGTGGCTACCGTAGAAAATGCATCTACAAGGTGTTTGATATGCATTTGAGGTGCTTCTACTACAATCTGCATTGACCTAGCAAAAATCAAACAAGTTTTATTTTTTAAGTGAAAACTGCTGATCAAAGATATTAAACTCAAAAGCATTGCAAACACTTCCTAAACATCCCTGGCATATTACAAATGATCCTTAAATGTGATTCATTTTTCCCTGAGTGCACCAATAAGCCTGTGTTTTTGTACTCTATTTTCCTTCCCTCTGAGCCCTGTATACATATATCCTCTAGAGCGGACCCAACTTGCAACCCATTATAGGGCTGTGGCAAACTAGGATCGCAGAGAGAGCACACAGAGGCAAATAACATAGAATCCAACACGTGGGCGTTTATTGAGAAACGGGAGGAATGGCGTTAGGACATGACACATAGAGACAGTCCACTGAGTATCAATGGGCACAACACAGATACACTGTTCACGGAGTAGCAATAGGCACAACGAAAATAAACAGTTCCTAATGTAGCAATGGGCTCAGCACAGATAAACAGTTTGCGGGTAGGCATTTGGCACAGAGATGATCCTCGGGGCAATAGAATGGTACAGCAAGGGTTAATCATTCATGGAATGGCACAGCAAAAGTGACAGTCCACAGGGCGACAATAAGGCCCAGCAAGGGGAAATGATCCTCCGGGCAGTAGTATGACATGGCAAGGGTTAAGCGTTCATGGAGAGAAAATATCATACAGAAAAAAAGGAAAAAGTTCACAGGGTAACAGTAGAAACAGTAAGGTTGATAGGATCTTCAAGAGTGGTAATATGGCACAGCAAAGGAGACAGGAAGGTTCAGGGACTCGCCCTGAGAAGAATGCTGGTGAGGTGGTCTGGGTGATCAGAAGGGTCTGTAGACGCAGGTCTATGAGCAGGTATCCACTGGGTCCGGAGCTTAACGGAGAGGAGCACTGGGCACCCTGGCTATGGATCAGAGACCGAGGAGAGCAGAGGGCACAGTCATAGAGGCAGCTGGGCAGTGGAAGGCAGAGGCAGCTCCTGGGGGCCCAACCTTGGTCTGGATTCCTCACAGGTGCATGTAGCATCCAGGGGGACTGGCTGGAGAATTCTGCCACTGTTTCCCCAAGCCCAGGTAGATATACCTGAGCCTGATCTAATGATTCAGGCAATATAATGCTTAGCATGAGATTGCTCTAGCAACAGGTGCCACCCCCTTCCTACCCGGTCACATTAAGTGCACAGCTGGGGGCGATCTCCTTGTCTTTCAGAGGGGCACAGTGCTGGAAGAGGAGGGCGCTGTGCCTGCCAGGCCCTGGCACCTCAGGGAAGGAAGTCTGTGGTGGGTGTGAGGAGATCAACACACCAGCTGCAGCAGGAAATCTGACAGCCTGGCGCTTCGCATACAGGAGGTGAGGAGTGGCAAGAGTGGTGTGCAAGGGTACAGGTGTTGGCTGCATGTATCCCCACACGCATCTGGTGTGGAGAGGTGGGGGGCGTGAGGGGAGCAGAGGGGGAAAAGGGCATTGTTCCTAACCACTTCAATACTTGGCACTTTCACCCTCTTCCTGACCAGGCTAATTTTCAACTTTCAGCGATCTCACACTTTGAATGACAATTGCGCGGTCATGCAACACTGGACCCATATGACATTTTTATAATTTTTTTTTTAGACAGATAGAGTTTTCTTTTGGTGGTATTTAATCACCGCTGGGTTTTTTATTTTTTGCTAAACAATTTTTGAAAAAAAAAGTTATTATTAGTTTCGGTTATAAAATTGTGCAAAAAAGTAATTGTTTCTCCTTTACTGATGAGGCTGCACTGATGGGCACTGATAGGCGGCACTGGTTATCAGTGTAAATGTGCCCTGTCAGATTTTCTGGTTACTGGCTTTTCTTTTATCATGCTGTGACAGCGTGTGAGCAATGGAACGCTGATAACCGGCAAGTTTGTTCACATGTGATCAGCTGTGATTGGACACAACTGATCACATGGTAAAGGGCCGTTGTGATTGGCCTTTTAACACGATCTGTGATCAGCTGTGTCAAAGAACTCAGAACTGGATGACCGTGTTTTGGCTATAGCGCAGTTGGAAAGTGGTTAAAGCAGTATTTACCCCAAAAATAAAAACAAAATATATTGCAGCTTACCAATCATTAGATGGGGTGGCTGCATTCATTTTCTTTTTGGCTTTTTTTCCCTCTGTTTTCACCTAGTGACCAGGCCAGTAACACACCTCCTGTAATAGAGTGCCTCCACACTGCATGAATGAGCACAGGGGGCACCTTTGGACAGCAGCATTGGCAGTCTGGGAGGAGGGAAGTGTTAGATGTACTAGCAGATTTAGATATACTAATAAACATGAACTCCACTTAACACATTATAAGCATTTACAGCAAACAATTGTTTCCTTTTTTGGGATAAAGGTTTCACATAAATAAATAAATAAAAGCTGACCATTTTAAGCACCCCAGGCGGAATTGCAGCGATTCAGCGCTTGCGATTCCCGGTACTTTCAATAGCACCCAAATCACGCACAATTTTGCCATGATTGTCGTCCGTCAAATCGCAGAACGCCTGTTTCCCAAAAGAAAAACTTCTTTTGGGCAATAGGCGTCCCGCGATTCTGTTTGTGCAATTTTAAGGCTTTAAAGTACTTCTAAAAGTGAAAGTTTTTACCTTATTGCATTCCCTGCATTAAGGTAAAAAAACATTTAGCAATTTCTGGTGCCCCTCTACCCCCTCCAAATACTTACCTGAGTCCTGCATCGATCTAGAGCTGTGCCCATCAGTCTGCTCTAACAAGCTTGGCTGAGAGCAGCGACAGTCGCTCGCTCCTGCTGCTGTCAGTCAAATTCTGTGAGCAGAGAGTGGGGGCAGGGCCAGGCCACACTGTGTGTCTAGGATGCACACAGCCTGGCTTGGCATTGAGCCCACACATCATCCCCCACAGCAAGCTCTTGCTATGAGGGCAGACACAGAAGAGGGGGAGCTAAGATCGCTCACATGGGACCCCAGAAGAGGAGTTTCAGGGCCACTCTGTGCAAAACCATTGCATAGAGCAGGTGAGTATAACATATTTATTATACAAAATGGAAAGAGACATATATGAGAGTCGACCAGGCTGCACACCCCAAAAATGTACAGAAAATGGAAGAGGTTCCCCAGGGAATTTTTTAGCAGCAAAAACGTTATGAGAAAAATAATTAATCAAAAATCTTTTATTCAGGCAACAAATGAATTCAATTATACAGTAGATTTAAAATATAAATTGTGGTTGGCGACACAAAAAAACAACATGAGCCATCACCAATGACAAACAATGCACCAATAAAAACAAGATATGTCAATTACATTGTGACATTACTATCCACATAAATACCCTAATGCATTTCGACCCATTTCATTTCTGGTCTTCTTCAGGGGGATTTTTAATTCTAGGAAATATATCAGAAAATTTTAATTTTAGACAACATTGTTAACATTTTGCAGTATACAAAACATCGTTTGACATGTCAAACCACATGCTAAATCGGCGACTAAAAAAAAGTAGTTTCTGTACTTTTTTTGGCAACTTCGAGCGATTTCAATAGATATCTGTGCAGAAACCTCCATAGATGTCTCTGAAATCGCCCCCGAAGTTGGGACTGACATGCGGGAGTGAAATGGCGCAAGTTCATTTCATTCCCACTGTCAGTGTGAACCAGGTGGCAGCACAGTGGTGTAGTTGTTAGCACTTTCACCTAGCAGCAAAAAGGGTCACTGGTTCAAATCCTGCCCGCAACACCTCCTGCCTGGAGTCTGCATGTTCTCCCTGTGCCTGTGTGGGTTTCCTCCGGGTACTCCGGTTTCCTCCCACACTCTAAAGACATGCTGGTAGGTTAATCAGATCCTGTCTAAGTTGGCCCTAGTATATGAATGAATGTGAGTTAGGGACCTTAGGTTGTAAGCTTCTTGAGGGTAGGGACTGATGTGAATGTACAATGTATATGTAAAGCACTGTGTAAATTGACGGCGCTATATAAGTACCTTAAATAATTAATAAACACAGAAACCTGGAATGGCATTTTTTTTAATAACAAAAGGTATCTGACATAGTATTCCTCAGTATGTACAGAAAATGCAAGAAAACAAAACAAAAAAGTGCCATTAAGTATAACATTACAACTCACCTGTTTAAACAAGGATATCGTTTTATTTAAATGCATTAAAACGAGAACACCTGTGCTTGGAAGCTTTCTTGGTTTAATGCTGCCACCTAGTGTTTAGAAATAAGACGATCGCCTCAATTCACTAAATAGGCTAAAGATATTTTAAAGTGATCCTGTTGTCAGCTAACAAAAATAGGCCTGGAAGTATTTTAATATTTACCTGTTCTGCTGAACATGCTACTGTTCTCCTCTGTGTTCTAAAGATTCCTCTGTATTGAAGAGATACCACAGCCTGACAAATCTTCAGCATCTCCCTCACTTCTGTGAAAATCTCCTGGTCCCCCCCCCCCACACTCTGTGGTTCATTCTGACAGCCTATTAATACTATGTCATGTAGGGCGTTGGGGGGCTTGGCAGCAGGTACCATAATGTGAAGAGGGGGATCAGGGTGTCCAGGATGCCTAAAGCCTAACTCAAGCTTTGCTATCACTTTAAATAGTTCATTTGAGGCAAGCTGTCCCAAATGAACTATTTCCTTTACTAATACATGTGGTCGCTGTCAGCGCTGTATAAACTGCATGTAGCATCAACTACATATAGTATACAGCGCTGTGTCCCAGCAGTGGTATGAAGAAGAAATACAAAGAGAACAAGATTTTCTCAGAGAATAGGTGCAGGAACTACCCTTTTTGGAGTTACCCCTGGTCTCCACCCCTACCCACCTAGAGTTGCCACCTCATCCCTTTAAAACCAAACCCACATTAATTTCACAGGTTCTGTGGCTAATTAAGGTGGTAATTAAATTCACTTAGTGCCTTACCTGCATTAAATTTGCCCCAGAACCTGTGTAATTAATATGTGTTCAGTTTTAAGATGAGGTGGCAACCCTATACCTACCTCCGAGCACTGTCCCTTGGTTCCACCCCCTACCCACCTCCCAGTGCTTCCCCTTTTAGATAATACAGAACCAGGTAACATTTGTGGTAAGTAATTTGTATGGCATTTGTTAATGAGAACAAGAAAAGCAGTAAAATAGATCCCCAGCAGCCAACAACAACAGACCCCCACCCCCCAGCAACAATGGACCACCTGCAAAAAATATCGTATCCAGCAACAACAAATATCCCCCACAGACAGCATCAATATACCCTCCAGCAGCCAGCTACAATAGAAACACGCCTGATGAAGGAGCACGCATGCTCCGAACGCGAGCTCTACGGCCACGCCCCCCGGCTCTCCAGCATCTGTCATCTCCACCCATGGACCAGCTGACGCACTGTCTGACGGAACTACATACCTCGGAGCTTCGGACGCCACCGGAAGCGGCCGGGGAATGACTCCTCCACACAGAGGCGTAACTAGAATCTTCAGGGCCCCGATGCAAGAAACCATGGAGGGCCCCCCTGACCCCCGGACAGGGCTCTTTTCTCCGAGCCCGATGGCGGAACACCAGGGTCCGGTCGCAAGTGGGTGGCTGCATGTAAAGGAATAGATTCCCCCCCCCCCCCCGCTTCTCCTCCTCTCCCTCCCACATGCATTCAGCGGCTGTAGGAGGAAAATGGAGAGATGGGTTCCTCTATGAGGAACCCATCGGTGTTTCTCAATCTTTTTCCAGTCAGGGCACCCTTGAAGTGGCTGCACTGCAACCACCCTGCAACTGTGTGCATTGCATGCAGTTGCAGCATAGTGATGATGCATTTAAGGGGTTAAAACAGGCGGTCAGGAGGCAACATATTGCCTCTTTACCGGCTGTCAAATGCCTCTGAAAAGCGATCTGAGCATGGATCACTTTTCAGAGGAACAGCATTTTTTTTGCTGGTACTATGAACCAGCAAAAAAAAAAAAAAAATTGGTTCCAATGGGACACATATAGGGGGTCAGGATTAAAAGCGCATACATAAAATGTGCATATATACATGTAAACACACATACATACACACACACATACATAAATACACACACATATAAACCAGTGGCAGATGGTGCTCAAAATTTTTTGGGGGGCGCAAGCAAACTGAAAAATTCTTTAAAAAACACATCAATTGTAGCCTCACTGTGCTCATCAAACGCAGCCACTGTGCACATCAATTGCCACCACTGTGCCCATCATATGCAGCCACTGTGCCCATCATATGCAGCCACTGTGCCCATCATATGCAGCCACTGTGCCCCTCATATGCAGCCACTGTGCTCATCATATGCAGCCACTGTGCCCATCAAACGCAGCCACTGTGCCCATGAAACGCAGTCACTGTGCCTATCAAACGCAGCCACTGTGCCCATCAATTGCCACCACTGTGCCCATCAAACGCAGCCACTGTGCCCATCAAACGCAGCCACTGTGCCTATCAATTGCCACCACTGTGCCTATGAAACGCAGCCACTGTGCCCATCAAACGCAGCCACTGTGCCCTTAAACGCAGCCACTGTGCCCTGAAACGCAGCCACTGTGACCCCCCTGCCTGTTCGCAGTCTGCCCGGCACTTACCCTGTCTCGGTGGGGCAGCGGGTGACATCGACGAGCGGGGTCCTCCATGCGTCTCCTACCATCCTCTCCTCCTGATAGGCATCCAATAGCGGCGCCTGTCGTTTCAGCCAATCAGGTGACGTGTAACAGACCTGAGCACCTGATTGGTGGAGAGGCGGTTCAGTGTTAGGAAAGCGAATATTTATTCGCTTTTCTAACACACCTGGGTGGACTGTGAGTGCCAAGCATGGCACTCGCAGTTCACCTATTTTGAAGCCTATTAGTGCTTTAAAAACACCCCTGACGGTGTAATTCAGGCGCCCGGCGTCCAAAAAGGGGCCAGGCGTCTGAATGGGGGGGCAGTGGCGGCCATAGATAGATTCACACTATGCATGAATCTATCTATTTGTGATAGAGGGGTGCCTGGAGGGAGGGGGCGGCGCCCATGCGCCCCTATGGACGCACCGCTACTACATACATACACATGCACATATACATAGATGCACACACACTCACACACATACATGCACACACACATGCACATACACACACACACATACATACACACATGCACATACACACACATGCACATACACACACACATACAGTAGCTAAAAAACGGCAGAACTTTACCTTAGCTCTTCCTGTCGGGTACTGCACTGTAGGGGGAGACAAAGAGCACAGCACACACTGCTTTCACTTTGTAATCAATGTGAGCAGCTCCCTGCACAGTGCCGAATACAGTTCGGCTTAGAATCGGGGAGCTTGTCTCCGCTCCCCTATCAAAGTAGTGTATACAGGGGGCCCTCAAGGGCACCCTGCAGCAAGGGGCCCGGTCGCCATGGCAACCTCAGCGACCCCTATAATTCTGCCACTGCCTCCACAGCCCAGCGGTCCACCGGATGTGATCTCATGATGTTAAAGAGTAACACTACATGCCTGTTTTTATCAGCCTAAATGTGAGTGCATATTTTAAACATTATTATTAAAGTATTTTATACACACTGCTACCCTTAGAGCGGCGCTGCTCTTTTTTTCTGCTTGTCTTCCCCACAGAGTCCCTTCTGCTCTGAGAAGCCGGCTGCCGCCTACCCCATCCATCTGAACCCAGTACTGTAGGTCTAACGATCACCTCAACGGTTTGCCTCTTGCAAACACCACACTTCCTGATCCGCATCACTGTCCCATTTTTCATTTCAATAGTAGCACCCGTCAGCGCTCCATTTCCCATTTGTTCCTGCTCCCTCAACAGTAATTCCCTCCCAGCAACAACTGACCCCCCCCCAGCAACATAAGACCAGCCCCAGCAACAATAGACCTCCCCAGCTACAATAGACTGCTCCCTCAACAGTAATTCCCACCCAGCAACAACTGCTCCCCCCCCCAGCAACATAAGTCCAACCCCAGCAACAATAGACCTCCCCAGCTACAATAGACCCCCCTCCCCTGCAAAAATAGATTCCTTCCAGAGACAATAGGTCCCCCAGCAGCAACAATAGACCACCCCAGCAACAATAAACCCCCTACAAAAATATATACACTCCAGCAACAATAGATTCGTCAGCAACCAGCATCAGTAGACACTGTAGCACAACCCAGCACCCCTTGTAATTACATACATTCAGAGCTGGAGGTGCCAGAACTGCATTCCCCCACGTTCCCTCTGAAAAAAAAGCCCCGGGAATATGAAATGTTGGGGTAACATATTCTATAAACCATACTGTTTTCCTGAGATGAGAAAGAGGTGGGGAACACCTTTTAGTACAAAATACTGTATGTAGGCAAAGGATACGGTGCTGCCATATCTCTGGTCACATGGACCATGCAAAATTAACAGAAAAATTAATTGGTCAACCACTTGCAGATCTCCCACAGTGTGGGAGGATGGCACAAGCAGCCTGGATCACATACATCTACATCACAGCGTGCCACTCCTGCAACGGACACAGCGGTTTGCGGCTCCCAGTACCCGGCCCAGGGATCATGTGATTGCTATGTGATCACATGATCACAATGTCAACAAAGCTGTTATAAATGAATGTGATTCACAGTGATGCTGTTACATAGTAGGTGAGGTTGAAAAAAGACACAAGTCCATCAAGACCAACCTATGTGTGTGATTATATGTCAGTATTACATTGTATATCCCGGTATGTTGTGGTCGTTCAGGTGAGTTTTTTGAAACTATCAATGCCCCTCGCTGAGACCACCGCCTGTGGAAGGGAATTCCACATTCTTGCCGCTCTTACAGTAAAGCACCCTCTACGTAGTTTAAGGTTAAACCTCTTTTCTTCTAGCTTTAATGAGTGGCCATGTGTCTTGTTAAACTCCCTTCCTCGAAAAAGTTTTATCCCTATTGTGGGGTCACCAGTATGGTATTTATAAATTGAAATCATATCCCCTCTCAAGTGTCTCTTCTCCAGAGAGAATAAGTTCAGTGTTCACAACCTTTCTTCATAACTAATGTCTTCCAGACCCTTTCTTAGCTTTGTTGCCCTTCTTTGTACTCGCTCCATTTCCAGTACATCCTTCCTGAGGACTTCAGCTCAGAACTGGACAGCATACGCTATGTGCGGCCGGACCAGAGTCTTGTAGAGTGGGAGAATTATCGTTTTATCTCTGGAGTTGATCCCCATTTTAATGCATGCCAATATTCTGTTTGCTTTGTTAGCAGCAGCTTGGCATTGCATGCCATTACTGAGCCTATCATCTACTAGAACCCCCAGGTCCTTTTCCATCCTAGATTCCCCCAGAGGTTCTCCCCCCAGTGTATAGATTGCATTCATATTTTTGCCACCCAAATGCATTATTTTACATTTTTCTACATTAAACCTCATTTGCCATGTAGTCGCCCACCACATCAATTTGTTCAGGTCTTTTTGCAAGGTTTCCACATCATGCAGAGAAGTTATTGCCCTGCTTAGCTTAGTATCGTCTGCAAATACAGAGATTGAACTGTTTACCCCATCCTCCAGGTCATTTATCAACAAAATAAATAGGATTGGCCCCAGCACAGAACCCTGGGGGACCCCACTACCCACCCCTGACCATTCCGAGTACTCCTCATTTATCACCACCCTCTGAACTCGCCCTTGTAACCAGTTTTCAATCCATGTACTCACTCTACGGTCCATGCCAATGGACTTTATTTTGTACAGTAAACGTTTATGGGGAACTGTATCAAATGCTTTTGCAAAATCCAGATACACCAAGTCTACGGGCCTTCCTTTATCTAGATGGCAACTCACCTCCTTATAGAAGGTTATTAAATTGATTTGGCAAGAACGATTCTTCATGAATCCATGCTGATTACTGCTAATGATACCGTTCTCATTACTAAAATCTTGTATGTAGTCCCTTATCATCCCCTCCAAGAGCTTTCATACTATTAATGTTAGGCTAACTGCTCTGTAATTCCCAGGGATGTATTTTGGGCCCTTTTTTAAATATTGGTGCTACACTGGCTTTTCTCCAATCAGCTGGTACCATTCCAGTTAGTAGACTGTCAGTAAAAATTAGGAACAATGGTCTGGCAATTACTTGACTGAATTCCCCAAGTACCCTCGGATGCAAGGCATCTGGTTCCGGTCATTTATTAATGCTAAGTTTCCCAAGTCTAATTTTAATTCTGTCCTCTGTTAACCATGGAGGTGCTTCCTGTGTTGTGACATGAGGATAAACACTGCAGTTTTGGTTACTGAAGCCCCCCGATTCCTTCGTATAGACTGAGGAGAAGAATAAATTCAATACCTTCGCCATCTCCCCATCCTTTGTAACCAGATGTCCTTCCTCATTCTTTATGGGGCCAATATGGTCTGTCCTCCTTTTTTACTGTTTACATACTTAAAGAATTTCTTGGGATTTTTTTTTGCTCTCCTCCGCTATGTGTCTTTCGTGTTCTATCTTAGCCGCCCTAATTGCACCCTTACATTTCTTGTTGCATTCTTTAGAAAGTCTGAATGCTGATGATGATCCATCAACCTTGTATTTTTTGAAGGCCTTCTCCTTTGCTTTTATATGCATTTTTACATTGGAGTTAAGCCATCCAGGACTTTTCTTCGCTCGTTTAAATTACCCAATGGGGTGCATTGGCTAATGCCTTTATTTAATATGCTCTTAAAGCAAACCCATCTCTCCTCCGTGTTCTTTGTTCCTAAGATTTTATCCCAATTTATGCCTTCTAGCAAAGGTTCATTATTTAGGGAAGTTGGCTCTTTTGAAATTGTCTTTACATTCCCCTTATGTTTCCTATTTGTGTGATTTATACTGAAGCCAATTGACCTGTGATCGCTGTTTCCTAAATTGCCCTGTATTTCCATGATCAGGTCTGTATTGTTGGTAATCAGTAGATCCAGTAACACTTTATTTCTAGTTGGTGCGTCTACCATCTGAACCATGAAATTGTCCTGCAAGACATTTAGGAACTGGCGAGCCTTAGACGAATGCGTGGTTCCCTCTGCCCAGTCTATGTTTGGATAATTAAAATCCCCCATTATGATACCTTCCCATCCTTGCTGCTAATCCAACTTTTGATGGGAGATCCGTCTCCCCCTCCTCCCTCAGGTTAGGGGGCCTATAGCATACTCCCAGCATTATTTTCCCCTTAACTTCATCTCTTTGGAGCTCTACCCATAAAGATTCCACCTCCTCCCTAGCTCCCCTAGTGATGTCATCTCTCACATTCACTTGTACCTTATTCTTGATATATAGGCATACCCCTCCCCCTTTTTTACCCTCTCTATCCCTGCGATAAAGGGTATACCCTTGAATGATTGCCAGCCAATCATGAGATCTGTTGAACCAGGTCTCTAAAATTCCCACAAAATTCAAATCCTCACCCATCTTGTCCGCCAGGCTCCTGGCATTGATGAACATGCCACGTAGTTTAGACCGGTCGCATACTATCCTCTTATTGGCTGTTCCGAGATTGCAACTAGGACTTGTTACTATACTTACCTTGGGTTTATGTGCTTTACTCAACCTACCACTAATGCCCCTAATACTACCCTCTGGAATATATTCCGCACTGACTATCTTTACCTCTGGGCTCTCCCCCATCGCCTAGTTTAAAAACCCCTCTAACTTTTTGGCCATCTTTACTCCCAGCTGATCTGCACCCTCCTTATTTAAGTGCAGTTTGTCCCTTCTATAGTACTGGTGATCAACTGAGAAGTCGGCCCAGTTCTCCAGTAACCCAAACCCCTCCTTACTATACCAGCTCCTCAGCCACTTGTTTACTTCCCTAATCTCCCTCTGTCTTTCTGATGTGGCTCGATGTACCGGTAGTATTCCTGAGAATACTACCTTGGAGGTCCTTTTCCTCAATTTAGCTCCC
Source organism: Aquarana catesbeiana (assembly GCF_042186555.1). Lineage (NCBI taxonomy): Eukaryota > Metazoa > Chordata > Amphibia > Anura > Ranidae > Aquarana > Aquarana catesbeiana. The sequence goes on from NC_133331.1 coordinate 84,145,464, forward strand.
AAGTCCCTAAAATCGTTCTTTAGGACAGTCCATCTGCCTCTGACTTTGTCATTGGTGCCAACGTGCACTATGACAGCCGTGTCTTCCCCAGCCCCTCCCAGTAATCTGTCCACCAGATCTGTGATGTGCCGAACCCGAGCGCCCGGTAGACAACATACAGTTCAGCGCTTCAGTTCTTTGTTATAGATTGCCCTCTCTGTCCTTCTAAGAATTGAGTCCCCTACCACCTGATTCTGTCTTCTTTTCCCTATGCTTCCCCCCCACTCTCACTGGAGGAGTTCTTCCCCCGGAAGCTAGGAGAGTCCCTCAGCTCCAGCAGTGCTGGTCCCTGACTGGTTTCACCAATGTCACCCAATGGAGCGTACTTATTGGGATGCTCCAGCCCTGGATCGGCCTCCCTGGCACTTCCCCACTCTACCCTTCCTGACTGTCCCCCATCCTAGTGCCTGCCCCTGTTTGTCTCCACCCGCCTCTCTGCTGGCCCCTGCCGGCACCTGCCGTGTATGTTCCTGGCTCTCCTTTAGTATGGAGTGTCTTCTCAGTGCTGACAGTTGCTTCCCCAGATTCACAACTTGGGCTTCCAGGGAAACAATGTGCTTGATTAAAGTACCATCATCTTGGAGCTTTGAAGGGGTTACATTCATAACAGCTGTGATTAGTAGTGATTTGTGATTGGCCCACAGCTATCACATGGTACCTGGGATAATCACAGCACCCTGTACCATGTGATTAGCCGTAGCCAATCACAGATCACTACTAATCACAGCTGTTATGAATGTAAACCGTTCATAGCTCCAAGATGACGGTACTTTAATCAAGCAAAAACAAAATAGTCTAGACAAAAGAAAGCACTCAAATGTATTGCATTTACAAGGGTAACCCACATAAAAACATCCCCTCAGGGATCTGGGACTTTATACTGAAGCTTGACATCAACATTCTTGACAAATCACAGTTGAAAACTCTTGTTTGACATTAAGCTTTTCCTTTATTTTCTAGGTAAAAAAATGCTGGAAAAGAGAAAAACAGGGTTTGCCAGTTACAAATGTAGCCTTCTTTTTGAGGGGGAGGGGTATACTAAACAGGATATTATGTTAAACCTTTAGGTAAATAAGAGAACCAGGTTCTCTTCAAGTGGAAGAGTGGGTTGGTAATTAAGTTGGCAGTGCCTCCACCCAGGACAAGGCCTCTGTGAACAGAGGGGATTCCTTTTCTGGAAAATTAACCAAAGTAATTGGGAGTAGAAGAACTATTGGCACCAGCATATAACATTAACCATAAGTATATAGATGCACACTAGTATGGAAAAAATAACAACGATCTTTATATAAGAAAGGTTTAGTAACAGCACATACTGTACATTCAATGTAAAAACAGATATTATCAGCAAAGGTTTTGATAGGAGTCCTGATGGAATTGTGCACGTATACCCGGGTAGATATAGGTATTTATAGCGATACCTCTAGATCAGGGATCCTCAAACTATGGCCCTCCAGCTGTTGCAGAACTACACGCCCCATGAGGCATTGTAAAACTCTGACATTCACAGACATGACTAGGCATGATGGGAATTGTAGTTCCTGAACAACTGGAGGGCCGTAGTTTGAAGACCCCTGCTCTAGATGAATGTTGCAGCAATGTCCTGTTGCAGGGACCACTGAGGATAACGTAGCATGTGTCTTTGTGTCGGAGACCTGAACATCTGCAATCATGAGGAGACCCTCCAGCCGTTCCAACTAGTCTGGAACACAGTTTTAGTTATCTGGCGATAATCGTCTCTTCTGATCTGGTATTAGTAGCATGGACAAGAAATATGTCTGATACCCTCTCTCTCCACTTCCTCCTTCCAGGATCTTTTCCCAACAACCACCAAGTCAAAAAGAGACATACATAATTTTACATTACAGTGTGATGCTAGCAGCTGACAGTAGAGGGCAGCAGATCCCTCTACACACTTGGGAATCTGTGACAGCAAGTACTGGGGAGGGTACTTGTGTGATAAATGCTGCCACTTTAGGACAAACGTAGGTAAAACTTTGGGTCTGTGCTAGCTGCAGAGTAGATCCACAACCGTACTGTGTCAGAAAAGCAAGAGTAGACGAGGGTAACATCTTTGAAGGTAAGAGTATACAGGGGCTGCCATTGTTGACCTCCCCTTTAAATAGATCAGACAACGCTGCTCCAAGCTCTTTGTGACTCACTGCTCACAGCCACTGTGTTGGTCCTGATGTTAAGCCCCTCTCTGCTCTTCAATTTTAGTTCAAAAAGGGCAGTCATCGCAAAGCAATGTAAGTAAAATGAAAGTGAAATAATTCCACAAGATGATCAAATCACATCTCTGCCTGGATCTGCGCTTTTAAGTTCTAGGTGTGACTTTATTCCAATAAAGGTCAGGGAGAAAGTCACAAATCAAAGCAAGGTCCATAAAGGCAATGATGAGTGAGTTTGGGGTGGAGAAACTTGACTGACCTGCACAGAGTCCTGACCTCAACCCGATAGAACACCTTTGGGATGAATTAGAGTGGAGACTGCAAGCCAGGCCTTCTGATCCAATATCAGTGCCTGACCTCACAAATGACAATACCTTTGGTAATATAGTGTATATCTATATCTATCTATATATATATATATATATATATATATATATATAGATAGATATAGATATACACCCTTGCAGTCCTTGCACTGTAATATTATGTGTTAACTTCTAGCTCATTTATATTGTTTTTAATTGCAAGCCCTGATTAAGGGGGTGGTTTTGGATCCCCAAAACATATTGGGTACTCATTCAGTTGTCCCCCTGTGCTTTATTAGGAAAAAAGTTATATATGGACTTTTTAGAAGTGGCGTGGCACTGCAGTTTACATTTTTGTTACACTAAAAGCCATGAAGACCACAGAGATTGTCTGGGGTGTAGAAGTTGTCTGCAAGGGAACCAGAGCACCTACATCAACGTTAATACTTAGAATGAAATAGCAATACCAATAAGATAACCATATGGGTCCAACACTATTTCCCCACTTTCCAGGATCTACACTCTTATCTTCTCTACATAAAAGCCCCAACCCTTATAACTCCTCCTCTGCATTCCACTAAACCCCCACCATCACCACCGCTACCAACTTCTGTAGCCCCCTCCATCTCCTAAATGATGTTCATCAGGATGTCCCCTTGCTCAAGGTGATGGGCTTGGTAAGGGTTTTTGGAAATGGCTAAGTAGACCCCGTGAGCCCTCCAGGAGTAAATGCTCTTCAGTTGCAACTACAACTACTGCTACAAATTTCAGCAGTGAGGTATTAAGGAACACCTTGACATTATGAAGGTTGCTTTAATTTAATATCCATGAAGAGAGGGACCACTGGCCAGCAGCCACCAGTCCAAAAACCTGCCCCAGTCTGTTATTCTTTCCTTTTAGGTATTTGGGGAGCCTCAGAAACATAAAAGGCTGGCAGATAATTAAACCTTTGACTATAATGCCCTGTACACACGATAGGATTTTCCGACAACAAATGTTTGATGAGAGCTTGTTGTCGGAAATTCCGACCGTGTGTAGGCTCCATTGGACATTTTCTGTCGGAATTTCTGACAAACAAAATTTGAGATCTGGATCTCAAATTTTCCGACAACAAAATCCGTTGTCGGAAATTCCGATCGTGTGTACACAATTCCGACGCACAAAATTCCACGCATGCTCGGAATCAAGCAGAAAAGCCACACTGGCTATTGAACTTCATTTTTCTCGGCTCGTCATACGTGTTATATGTCACCGCGTTCTTGATGTTTGGAATTTCCGTCAACATTTGTGTGACCGTGTGTATGCGAGACAAGTTTGAGCCAACATCCGTCGGAAATAAATCCAGGATTTTGTTGTGGATAATCCTATCGTGTGTACAGGGCATTACCCTCAATCATGAAGATAGATAGATAGATAGATAGATAGATAGATAGATAGATAGATAGATAGATAGATAGATAGATAGATAGATAGATAGATAGATAGATAGATAGATAGATAGACAGACAAGGGAGTAGTTGCCTCTGTTGAATGCCAGTTTTCCCTTCATTAAGATGTGTGGCTGGGTTTGCACATAACCTTTACAATAAAAGTCACAACTGTAATGCAGTTTGGGAGACATTGTTTCTCAAGTCTTGGAACATTTTTTGATACTCAAATCAGCCCCAGGAGACACAGAAATGTGTACAGTAAGAGCTAACAGGCGTCAGCAAAGGCCTTGACAGGGTGACAATGACATGGGAAACGGAGACAGGGGAGAGAACATCTCAGAGCTAAATAAAAAACTAAGAAATTGGATTGCACTGTCTTTAAACTAACTGGCCATGGACAGCTGAGAACCACCTTTTCTTAAAATGATGACATATTAGACATATTAAACCAGCATGCAAAAAAACAGCAAATCTGATATTACCTATAGCTATAACTTATAATTTTGACCTGCTGATTGCAGCAATCATATGATGTCTATAGGTGTAATATATAGATATAATATATAGATCAATATATACTGTAGGTAAATGGTGGCAATGAAGGAGGCAGAGTGAATAAAAACGTATTTTATTGATTGTTAGATACCTCAAAACTATCCCCGATTTTGAGGGTCTGTCCCTGATTTGGAACAATGTCCCTCTTTCCTCCTCATTTGTCCCTCACTTTGTCTGATCTATATAGTTCTATTACAAATGCACTATTTATCTTTTCAAAAGTGTTTTTACGGTGCTAAACATTTCATCCAATTTCTAAATTGCTGCATTTGTCAAAAGCCAATATAAAGGAATAGTAGTGGTAAAAAAAAGCACTTGTGGGTTTAAGCTATCATTTTTTTGTACAATTCTTCTTTAACCACTTCAATTCCAGGCACTTTCACCCCCTTTCTGCCCAGGCCATTCTTCAGCTTTCAGCGCAGTCACATTTTGAATGACAATTGCACATTCATGAAACACTGTACCCAAATGAATTTTTTTCATGTTTTTATTAAAGTAGTAGGACAATGTCATATAAAGCATATGTTTTTGATGGTTATTTCTGATTTATTCTATGTATTTTTATTTAGAATTATTCACATGAAGTAGTGTTTATGTCCCTTTGTGCACCAACACATGATTATCTAGATTTATATGTTTTTAGTGTCAACACTTATTTATGCGATTTAACATGCGATTTTTTTGTCATTTAGTATATACCAATTGAAAAGGATTTTTTATGCACTTTTTTCACATACACATGATGCTGATTATTAAGACTTGAATGTTTTTTAGTGTCAACACTTATTTATGCGATTTATTATGCGATTTTATGTCATTTTATTAATTGACCACAGACAGAGATTTACAGCTTTCTTCTGGTTAGCGCAGCACCTCCCACCCCATACCTCAGTTTGATTTTGGGCTTATGTCTGACCCTTGCTTCGGTGCATGCAGCTGTCCAGTCGCATACGTGCGTTTTTACTATTTTTCTGAGTTCTTGTTTTCTTTTCTTTTTCCAATTGGGTAGCACAGGAATAGTCTTATTACATTTCAATTAGGGATGAGCTCGATGTTCGGGTTGAACATCGGGTGTTTGCCTGTTCGCAGAACAGCAAACATTATGGGGCGTTCCCGGGAAATTTGAGTGCCACAGAACGCCCCATAATGCACTGCGATCTATTATGATAATTGGCCAAAGCATGCACCTGACCTGCATGCTTTGGCCAATCACAGCGCGCTCTGCTGAGAGAGCCATATTTGTGGCCAAAGTAGAAGGGAAGCTGTCGCCACTAAGACCCCTTTCACACTGGAGGTGTTTTTCAGGTGCTTTAGCGCTAAAAATAGTGACTGTAAAGCGCCTGAAACGTGCCTCATCTGCAGTCCGAGTGTGAAAGGCCGAGTGCTTTCACACTGGGGCACTGTGCTGGCAAGATGTTAAAAAAAAGTCCTGCAAGCAGCATCTTTGAGGTGCTTTAGGAGCGGTGTATACACCGCTCCTAAAGCGCCCCTGCCCGTTGAAATCAATGGGCAGTGCCGCCGAAGCACCTGCAAAGCGCCTTTGGCAGTGGCAATTAGCAATACGCTTTTAACCCTATATTCGTCCGCTAGTGGGGTTTAAAAGTGCCCCGCTAGCAGCTGAAAAGCGCCTCTAGAACAACGGTAAAGTGCTGCTAAAACTAGGGGCGCTTTACCGCAACGCGGTCGCGCTGTCAGTGTGAAAGGGCTCTTAGGGACCATCCACCTTGTTACCGGATACTACTGTGAGTAAGCTGAAGCAAGTACCTACTCACCAGCCGGGGACGGTGAAGAAGTGGGAAAGCATCAGCAAGTGCCAAGCCAGGGACCCAGCAGGATAGCGGGGGTGACACTTGAGGAGTATACAGCGGGATAGCTGTGGAAGAGCTCAGGGGATCCAGTGACGACAGGAATCTGGAAGTCTAGTGAGAGACTGCGAGCTCAGTAAGTGAAGATCTACAGTGGGATACTGTGAGATAAGTAAAAGGACTGTTCTGTGTTACCAAGACTTATGTACAACTACCATTAGTGACTGTTGCAAGATTAGTTGCCATAGGAGACAGCGGTCCTACCTATACAGAAGGGTTATCTGGCTGGAGGCCTTCCACTGTATAGCTGTCTACCTATAGAAGTCTCAGAGTCTGCCAATTACCATTGCATCTACTCAAGGGTGTCCTGGTCCAAACCCACTCTCCCCCAGTTCTGTTAAGAGACAATGAATCTCTTGTTTGTGTTCAAAAAGTGACTGGCGCCCATCATTCTTCTTGCATCACACCCTCCATGCCTGATAACCCACTCTACAAGGAAGGATGTCAGCTCTCCCTAACCGTTAAGGTCACCATTAGGCCTCTGGGGCCCCCGGGACCTTGCTACATTAAACAGACTGCAAAATATATTCCCATGGGCAATAAGTTTAAAAGGCTATAAAGAAAACTTATGTGGCTCACATCCAAGGTTAAAACAGCTATAAATAATAAGATAAGAGCATTTCAAATTATAAAAATGAAAGAACACTATCATCATTTAAAAATAACAAATAATATAGCAGAATATGTAAAACAGTAATCAAGGCTGCAAAAATTGAAAACGATAGTCAGGTTGCCAAAGAAAATAAGACAAACCCCAAAAGCATCTTCAAATATATATGTATACAGTAAGAAGTAAATAAAGCTATGGACCTAATGAAGTGAACCCCTGATAATGCATAGGGCTTTTGCCATGGAGGAAATTAGTGGGAGCAGAGTATACCACAAGCTGTCTGCCGTCCTCCTGCTTCTATGCTGTGTGTTCCCTCTCCTACTGGCCTATACCTTGGCTTGTTGGCTTGCCTTCCTATGGTGATGTCTTCTCTGGGTGTTTTTAATATATGCATTTATGATGGATATTACAGAGAAATGAAAAATATTTGTTAATTCTGAAGAAGCAGGCTTTGCCATGTGAAATGCGTTGAATGTGGAAATTCCGGTTAATGAAAATGTCATTTATGATGTTTGTGATTGTAAACCAATGTTTGGAACCACTTACAGAGATATTTGTACCTGTACATTGTGATGATTATTAGATGTGCCTAATTGTTTTGATGGGTGATTTTAATAAACTTTGGATATATTTTATACTTAAAGTGGAGGTCCGCTGAAAAACAAATATTAAAAGCCAGCAGCTACAAATACTGCAGCTGCTGACTTTTAATATATGGACACTTACCTGTCCAAGGAGCCCGCGATGTCGGCAGCCGAAGCCTATCCGTCCTTCGTTTGCTGCCGCCGCCATCCTCGGTAAAGAAATAAGGAAGTGAAGCCGCGCGGCTTCACTTCCTGGTTCCCTACTGCGCATGCGCAAGTCACGCTGCTCGTCCTCTCTGGTCCCTGCTGTGTTCTGTGCCTCACAGAATACAGCGGTGGAGAAGAGTGTAGGCGCCGGAAGTGGCATAGGTCACCGCAAGCGCCGCGGTGATCTATGCCAGGAAGTGGGAGCAAATACCTGTATTAGACAGGTATCTGCTCCCTCCTCCCCCCTGAAAGGTGTCAAATGTGATACCGGAGGGGGGAGAAATCCAAAAAGTGGAAGTTCCATTTTTGGGTGGAACTCCACTTTAAATTGACTATATTGGTACTGTGAAAGTCCAAGTAGTCACTATGGAAGGGGATTTATTTACAATTGTCAGGTTTAAGGATGTGGCACCTGTTGTAAAATCAGGTAAAGATAGAATTTATTTCTTTATTATATACTGCATTCATTTGTAGTTATAGTTTACAGTAAAAAACGGTCAGGTCTAAGCATGTAGGCCCTTTACTAGATCATTTTGAGTTGGTTACTGGGGACATAGAGAAGGCAAATTTATTAAATACCCTCTTCAGCTCTGTGTATACAAAAGACAGCCTAATGCCCCGTACACACGGTCGGATTTTCCGACGGAAAATGTGTGATAGGACCTTGTTGTCGGAAATTCTGACCGTGTGTAGGCTCCATCACACATTTTCCATTGGATTTTCCGACACACAAAGTTTGAGAGCTTGCAATAAAATTTTCCGACAACAAAATCCGTTCTTGGAATTTCCGATCGTGTGTACACAAATCCGATGCACAAAGTGCCACGCATGCTCAGAATAAATAAAGAGATGAAAGCTATTGGCCACTGCCCCGTTTAGAGTCCCGACGTACGTGTTTTACGTCACCGCATTCAGAACAATCGGATTTTCCGACAACTTTGTGTGACCGTGTGTATGCAAGACAAGTTTGAGCCAACATCCGTCGGAAAAAATCCTAGGATTTTGTTGTCGGAATGTCCGATCAATGTCCGACCGTGTGTACGGGGCATAAGTCCTTAAAGTAGAACTATAGGCAACAAAAGCCACATTATAATTAGAACAATTTTGCTCTTATGTATGGCAATGTGTGCTGAAGAGGTCTGTCAGTATGTCTATGTCTATGTCTATGATGTATGTGTCAGTACCATCTTTGGAGAACACCAGTAAAAGTTCAGAAAACATATAACATCTGGGTTGGGGGGTACACCTAGTAAGACAATGTAGCCCACCACTGCATTTCACATCATAGAATACCACAGTTAAGTACAAATCTCCCAAAGCTCTTACTGTACAGGTTGCTAGCTATCCCTGTCCTCTCCCTAAAATTTCCAACCTACACTGACAATATGGCTACCTTTTTTATATTGAGAGGGATGGCTTATCAACAAAGCAACAGTAGTGCTAACAAGGGATTTGTGTGAATAAATCTGTGAACATTTGGGAAAGACCATGCAGTGCATTATGGTTTCAAAACAAGTTAACCTGACAAAAATGCATATGAATTTGGATGCAAATCTGAATCCAGCAGATTCGCCGCAAAACCATGGCTGCCGTGAATCTGAACCTCATCCATGCCTCCCACTACGAGCTGCTTGCAAAAAATTACATGGGGGCAGATAAAAGTCCATTCACCATGCACAAGGAGAGAGAAGGGCAGCGACCAGTCTTTATTATAGGAAACTCTTGCAAAGTGCAGGAGTTATTTCATACTTGATTACCACATAGATCTGAAAAGGAATACACAAGGGGGAGCAAATATAAAGAAAGAATGCACATGGCTAAAGAACCCTTGAGATTATTTGTCAGGTGTTTTGATCCCCTGCTTAAAAATGATTATTAGAGTAATTACATAGTTACATAGTTAGCAAGGTTGAATAAAGACACCATTCCATCTAGTTCAACCTGAGTGAGTGTCTACAATTGTCCCTATACCTGTACATTGTGTCTCATTAAGATGCTCATCTATTATATCATTATTTTATTTAAGGTACCCATATAGCGCTGTCAATTTACACAGTGCTCTACACATACATCGCACACTCACATCGGTCCCTACCCTCAAGGAGCCCACGATCTAAGGTCCCTAAATCACATTCTTACATACTAGGGCCAATTTTGGACAGAAGCCAATTAACCTACCAGCATGTCTTTGGAATGTGGGAGAAAACCGGAGTACCCGGAGGAAACCCACGCAGGCACAGGGAGAACATGCAAACTCCAGGCAGGTAGTGTCGTGGTTGGGATCAATAAGTAATCAATAAGTTGTAGAAAACTTTTAATTAAAATAATGCGTTGAACCTATCATATTTGGCACCCAGGGTAGATCTTTTTTTTTTTAAATAAACTCTATACAACAAAATAATTTTCAATAATATACTTAAAATACAATGAATAAAAATAGAAAAAAAACCCGCAGACAATAAAATTTGCAATGTTCTCTCACATTAATGATCAATGTAGACGCACCCCTTTACATTGGTGGTCATTGTAGATTAATTCATTATTGCTCAATACTCAAGAGCCCCTAGCAATTTTGAGAGGAACCCTAGGTGAGAAAAGTTGATTTAGACAATATTTGTTGAGCCCAGAGTACAGCTTTAAATAAGGGCAAGGCCAGTACAGATTTCTTCAACAGAAACGTTATACATAAAGCAGCCGCAATGGCAGCTGGAGATGGAAGGTTTGTCAGTACTAAAAGCCAAGGTCAAGCAGAGAACTGGCTGACTGTCAGCTGCAGAATTATTTCTTTTAATTTAGCAGTGAGGAATTAGCATTATGCAGTAATTCTAGAATAAAAACACATCATTTTAAAGGGAAATCCATCAACACTTAAAATGAAACCTTGAGATGCATACAGGGACCAACCCTACCTGTTCAATAGAGATAAGCAAATGCAAGAGATTCTTTTCCTGAAAACTTGTAAAAATAAGAAGATTTCTCACAAATGTTTACAACTTTGGTTAAATGCATTGGAGTCAATAATGAAGGAGAATTAAAGCGTAACTCAACACTTTTATTGAGAAAAAAACATTCTCTTCTGGGTGATCTATGTACATTGGAGGGATTTTAGCACACTTTGTTGCAGATTCCTACCTTTTGTTATTCTGAAAAAAAACATGTGTGTTTGTCTGTGTCCATGTTGTAAGGTAATCTAAAGGAAGTGGTTTCTTAATTATCAACCAGCTGCTGCACCTGCAGGGCTCTAATGAGGAAAGCTGCTGGGCCTGCATCATTTTAGATGTGATTTCCTATTGGGAGTATCTCACCAAAAATGACATTTTTGTTGCAGGGGATGCCTGAAATCTAACTTGTATCTTACTGCAGACGTCTGGGAAAATCAGTGAGCCAATCATACAAGCAGGAAATGATGCTTCTGGGGGGCGTTCTGTAAACATTCTGTATTCAGACCAGGTCCAGGTAGCCATATTACATAGCATTTTCTGAAAATGACAGCGGCTGCAGATTGAAATGGAAAGGTAATTTTTAATAACATTCAATCACAATATGACTTATGTTGCAATTGTATACACTATATTATTTTTTTCTTTATTTGCTATTTTGTTTTCCCCATGAAAGTGGAGTTACCCTTTAAGGTGATTTTTGGTGGTGCTTAATAGTGAAACGACTTCTGACCCTAGATTCACTCCTATGCATTTTTTAGTGCATTTTGCAGTTTGCAGAAATGCATTACAGTCCATTTAACATGGTTTCCTATGGTACACATTCATTTTTTCTATGTTTTGCGTGTAATAGACTTCAATGGAATCGCACCAGAAATGCAAGTGTTGTGTTTGTGATGCAATTTTTGATGTGTTTTGCGGTTTTTATTTTTCTGTGCAAAACACTGTATATAGCTGGTTGCTAAGGAGGGGGCCGGGAAAGTCAACCAATGAGTCATCATTGTGTCTTCACAAGGGGTGGTCTCTCTGAGTGACGTCATCGGATGGCCATGCCCTATAACTATATAAGAGATACCAGACAGCGGGCGACAACACAACTGAGGAAGAGCGGCCTTTTTTTTGTTTTTAGTGAGTAACCAACGATGAGGAAGAAGACAGCTCGGGGAGAAGACAGCTCCGAAAGAAGACAGCACCGGGAGAAGACAGCACCGGGAGAAGACAGCACCGGGAGAAGACAGCTCGGGGAGAAGACAGCTCGGGGAGAAGACAGCTCGGGGAGAAGACAGCCCTGGGAGAAGACAGCCCTGGGAGAAGACAGCCCTGGGAGAAGACAGCTCGGGGTGAAGACAACTCAGGCAGAAGACAGCACCGGAAGAAGACAGCACCGGAAGAAGACAGCACCGGAAGAAGACAGCACCGGAAGAAGACAGCACCGGAAGAAGACAGCACCGGGAGAAGACAGCACCGGGAGAAGACAGCTCGGGGAGAAGACAGCACCGAGAGAAGACAGCCCTGGGAGATGACAGCTCGCGGTGAAGACAGCACCGGGAAAAGACAGCACCGGGAAAAGACAGCACCGGGAAAAGACAGCTCGGGGAGAAGACAGCTCGGGGAGAAGACAGCTCGGGGAGAAGACAGCTCGGGGAGAAGACAGCACCGGGTGAAGACAGCTCGGGGAGAAGACAGCTCGGGGAGAAGACAGCTCGGGGAGAAGACAGCACCGGGAGAAGACAGCACCGGGAGAAGACAGCTCGGGGAGAAGACAGCACCGAGAGAAGACAGCCCTGGGAGAAGACAGCCCTGGGAGAAGACAGCCCTGGGAGAAGACAGCTCGGGGTGAAGACAGCACCGGGAGAAGATAGCTCGGGGAGAAGACAGCACCGGGAGAAGACAGCTCGGGGAGAAGACAGCACCGGGAGAAGACAGCTCGGGGAGAAGACAGCACCGGAAGAAGACAGCACCAGGAGAAGACAGCACCGAGAGAAGACAGCCCTGGGAGAAGACAGCTCGGGGTGAAGACAGCATCGGAAGAAGACAGCACCGAGAGAAGACAGCACCGAGAGAAGACAGCACCGGGAGAAGACAGCACCGGGAGAAGACAGCACCGGGGGAAGACAGCACCCAGAAAAGACAGCGCCGGGAGAAGACAACTCGGGGAGAAGACAGCTCGGGGAGAAGACAGCTCAGGGCTTCTTTTTTTTAATAAAGGACTTATTCAAAACCAGCTCTTGTTTTTTTTTTTCACATTCACATTTAACATTTCACTGCTTTTTGGGGTAATGGGTAAGGACCAGGATCTGGGGGCCCCCTTGTTAAAGGAGGCTTCCAGATTCCGATAAGCCCCCTACCCGCAGACCTCGAAAACCAAAGCCCAGGGTTGTCGGGAAGAGGCCCTTGTCCCCATCAACATGGGGACAAGGTTCTTTGGGAGGCAGAGCCCCCTCCAAATCACCCATTCCCTTAATGTTGAGGGCATGCGGCCTGGTATGGTTCTGGAGGGGGGGCATCACTCCTATTTTTGCACATTCCTGGTCCCCAGGTCTGCTGTCTTTATTTTCCAGTTCCCACGGTCCCAAGCTTCCAAACACTACTCATACTATATTTCTATCACTGTATATGCTTTATCATTCTAGGATCAGACAAGGTAAATCATATGTCTGCACCAAATGGTGCATCAAGACCCACACAGAACAATCTAGTGCTACCTGCTTCCATTTATGAAGCAGTAGGAAATTGTTCCTTTTAGACTAGTAAAAAATTTTCACTGAACATGAGGTTTAACTTTATTGGATGTATTGAACCGTGACACTCATGTTATGTATAGAATGTAATCTGTTACAGCTTTCTACATATGTGTAAACATTGTACACTATTCATATGCATATACAATATATGTTTCCTACCTGATATTTAAAATAAAGAATTTAAAAAAAGGTTTGCTGTGGAATACTGTACCTTGAAACACAAATGAGGCCATTGATCTTTGAAACAGAACACTTTGCCAGTACATTCATTACTAGGCCAAACCTGTATTTCTGGGTTAAACAATGTCCAGTTAACAATTAAGCAAAATGCATATAAATAGACCTGGTATTTATGACCATTTTCCCCATTATGGAGATTTTCCTCCACTTCCAGTCTTCAAGACAATGTTGTCACCAGGACGAGAAATCAATTAAATCTCTCATGGGGGCACAGACAGCAATGTGTGAGAGACAGCAATCTGTCAGAGGTTCAACCCATTCCCCACGCTGCCCAAAAGTATCCTAAATTTTAAGCCTCTTCTAAAGATGATGCACAAGAAAGCCCGCTAAAGACATGCAGACTAAGGACATGGATTACTAGAACCATGTCCTGTGGTCTGATGAGACCAAGATAAACTTATTTGGTTCAGATGGTGTGTGGCGGCAACCAGGTGAGGAGTACAAAGACAAGTGTGTCTTGCCTACAGTCAAGCATGGTGGTGGGAGTGTCGTGGTCTGGGGCTGCATGAGTGCTGCCGGCACTGGGGAGCTACAGTTCATTGAGGGAACCATGAATGCCAACATGTACTGTGACATACTGAAGTCGAGTATGATCCCCTCCCTTCAGAGACTGGGCCGCAGGGCAGTATTCCAACATGATAACGACCCCAAACACACCTCCAAGATGACCACTGCCTTGCTAAAGAAGCTGAGGGTAAAGGTGATGGACTGGCCAAGCATGTCTCCAGACCTAAACCCTATTGAGCATCTCTGGGGCATCCTCAGGAGTGCAAGGTCTTTAACATCCACCAGCTCCATGATGTCTCCATGAAGGAGTGGAAGAGGACACCAGTACAACCTGTGAAGCTCTGGTGAACTCCATGACCAAGAGGGTTAAGGCAGTGCTGGAAAATAATGGTGGCCACACAAAATATTAACACTTTGGGCCCAATTTGGACATTTTCACTTAGGGATGTACTCACTTTTGTTGCCAGCGGCTTAGACATTAATGGCTGTGTGTTGAGTTATTTTGAGCGGACAGAAAATTTACTCTGTTATACAAGCTGTACACTCACTACTTTACATTGTAGCAAAGTGTCACTTCTTCAGTGTTATCACATGAAAAGATATAATAAAATATTTACAAAAATGTGAAGGGTGTACTCACTTTTGTGAGATACTGTATATCTATATATATATATATATATATATATATATATATATATATATATATATATATATGTATAGATATACACTTTTCCATTAAACACACACAACTAAATTTAAAATGAATTTTATTGCAATATATCATTTTAATGTTTGTTTGCTGTATTTATGGAAGGTGTCCAATCAAAAGTAAAATTCTTAAGTGGTTTTACGGGTTACGGTTGCATTATGTATCTTTGATTTCAGCATATACAGTGGATATAAAAAGTCTACACACCCTTGTTAAAATGTCAGGTTTCTCTGATGTAAAAAAACGAGAAAAACATAAATTATTTCAGAACTTTTCCACCTTTAATGTGACCTATAAACTGTACAACACAATTGAAAAACAAACTGTTCAACAATTCTAGGGAAAGGGGGGGGGGGGTGTACAACTAAAAAATAATATAATGTGGTTGCATAAGTGTGCACACCCTCTTATAACTGGGGATGTAGCTGTGTTCAGAATCAAGCAATCACATTCAAACTCATGTTAAATAGGAGTCAGTACACACCTGTCATAATTTAAAGTGCCTCTGATTACCCCAAATAAATTTCAGCTGTTCTAGTAGGTTTTTCCTAACATTTTCTAATGCCAGCCATACACGGTTCAAATTTCGAAAGAATATTATTTCGAAAATCATATCAAAGAATTTTCCTACAAATTTCACACCATTAGTGGGCTGCAGCAATGGCCGATTTTCGTGCGGCAATCAAATTTGAGGAATCGGACATGTTGGAAATTTTTAGATAAACAAACGATTTTCTAAACAATGATGGGAGAATCGTGCGAGAAATGTAATAAGAAAAGAAAATTTACGGAGAGAAAAGAAGATTCCCGGCCACGAAAATTATTTTCTGTAGCAACATGAGGTGAAATTGAAGGCTTGGTCGGCTGAATTTCGAAAATCAATGGTGGCACCATCGGATCACAAAAAAAAACAAACTTTCTTATTTTGAAAAGAAAATTTGTTTGAAATTTGACTGTGTATGGCCTGCATTAGTCGCATCCTGCATCAAAAGCCATGGTCCGCAGAGAGCTTCCAAACTATCAGAGGGATCTCATTGTTAAATGGTATCAGTCAGGAGAAGGGTACAAAAGAATTTCCAAGGTATTAGACACCATGGAACACAGTGAAGACAGTCATCATCAAGTGGAGAAAATATGGCACAGCAGTGACATTACCAAGATCTGGACGTCCCTCCAAAATTGATGAAAAGACAAGAAGAAAATTGGTCGGGGAGGCTGCCAAGATGCCTACAGCAACATTAAAGGAGCTGCAGTAATATCTGACAAGTACTGGCTGTGTGGTACATGTGACAACAATCTCCCGTATTCTTCATATGTCTGGGTATGGGGTAGAGTGGCAAGATGGAAGCCTTTTCTTACAAAGAAAAACATCCAAGTCTGGCTAAATTTTGCAAAAACACATCCAAAGTCTCCCAAAAGAATGTGGGAAAATATGTTATGGTCTGATGAAACCAAGGTTGAACTTTTTGGCCATATTTCCCAAAGATATGGTTGGCGCAAAAACAACACTGCACCAAGAGAACACCATACCCACAGTCAAGATGTGCCATGCTGATAGACTCAAATAGACCGAGAGCTGTGATGAAATCAAAAAGTGCTTCAACAAAGTATTAGTTTAAGGGTGTGCACACTTATGCAACCACATTATTTTAGTTTAGTTTTTCTTCCCTCCACCTAAAACATTTCAGTTTGTTGTTCAACTGAGTTGTACAGTTTATTTATTTATTTTATTTATTTATTTCAGGTACTTATATAGCGCCGTCAATTTACGCAGCGCTTATAGGTCACATTAACCCCTTACGGACCGCCCGCTGCAGGTTTACGTCGGCTGTTTGAAGGAGGATATCGTTGTTATGGCAGCAGCTAGCTGCCATAACCCCCGGTATCCCCTTCTTCAGCGGGTGGTCCGCTACAAGATAAAAGTGGTCTCTGCGGTGGTTTCGCCACAAGATCAAGTTTATCGGTGGCGGGAGAGGGTCCCCTCCCGCCGCGATCCGGTGCCCCCCGCCGCTTACTGGAGCCGTCGGCAGTGGCGGAGGCAATCGCATCCTGTCGTTAGCTGTGCATGGAGACGAATGAGGGGAAGATGGCCCCCACCCGTCTCCATACAATTGCTGGGCGGCAGCGACGTCAAAACGTCACTTCCGCCCACAGCTATTAAAGGGCCATTTTTTTCAATCATTTTTTTAAATGACAAATTTTTTTTTTTTTAATTGCATTTTAGTCTAAATATGAGATGAGGTCTTTTTGACCCCCAGATCTCATATTTGAGGCTCCATTCACACTAGCGCGTTTTTTGATGCATTTTGCATTTTGCAGAAATGCATGGGAATTTTTTAACATGGGTTCCTATGGAACATGTTCACATTAATGCCTTTTTGTACCTCTGCATTTTTGGAAAGGGTCGGGGACTTTTTTTCATGCAAAATGCAGCGTTTTGCATGTAATAGAATTCAATGGACCAGCATCAAAAACGCAAGTGCACCGTTTTTGCAGCATTTTTACAGCGTTTTGGTGCGTTTTTGTCTTTTTTTTTTTTTTAAACTGTAAAAAAAAAACAAAATGCAAAACGCGGCAAAAACGCTGTAAAAACGTGGCAAGCATAACAAAAAAAACTCCAAAAATGCTCAAAAGCAACATGCATATGTGTGAATCGAGCCTGAGAGGTCCTGTTATGCTTTTTTCTATTACAAGGGATGTTTACATTCCTTGTAACAGGAATAAAAGTGACACCATTTTTTTTTTCTTAAAAACAGTGTAATTAATAAAAAAAAAAAAAAAAAAATTTTTTTTTTTTTTTTTAAACGCGCCCCATTCCGTCGAGCTCGTGTGCAGAAGCGAATGCATACGTGAGTATTGGCGCATATGAAAACGGTGTTCAAACCACACATGTGAGGTATCGCCGCGATCAGTAGAGCGAGAGCGATAATTCTAGCCCTCCTCTGTAACTTAAAACATGCAACCTGTAGAATTTTTTAAACGTCACCTATGGATATTTTTAAGGGTAGGTTTGTCGCCATTCCACGAGCGGGCGCAATTTTGAAGCGTGACATGTTGGGTATCAATTTACTCAGCGTAACATTATCTTTCACAATATAAAAAAAATTGGGCTAACTTTACTGTTGTCTTTTTTTTTTTTAATTCAAAAAAGTGTATTTTTTTTCCCAAAAAAGTGCGCTTGTAAGACCGCTGCGCAAATACGGTGTGACAAAGTATTGCAACGACCGCCATTTTATTCTCTAGGGTGTTAAAAAAAAAATGTATAATGTTTGGGGGTTCTAAGTCATTTTCTAGCAAAAAAAACTGTTTTTAACTTGTAAACAACAAATCTCGGAAAGAGGCTCCGTCCTTAAGTGGTTAAAGGTGGAAAAAGTTCTGAAATTTTTTATCTTTGTCATTTTTTTACATCACAGAAACCTGTCATTTTATCAGGGGTGTGATGACTTTTTAGATCCACTGCATGAACATATATTATATATAATAAAACTGCATATACTCACTGGCCACATTATTAGGTACACCTGTTCAATTGCCTGGTAACACAAATTGCTAATAAGCCAATCACATGGCAGCAGCTCAATGCATTTGGTCATCTAGATGTGGTGAAGACAACTTGCTGAAGTTCAAACCGCGCATCACAATGGGGAATAAAGGGGATTTAAGTGACTTTGAATGTGGCATGGTTGTTGGTGCCAGACGGGCTGGTCTGAGTGGATGAAAATGCCTTGCTGATGTCTGAGGAGAATGGGCAGACTGGTTTGAGATGATAGAAGGGCAACAATAACTCCACTAACCACTCATTACAACCAAGGTATGCAGAATACCATCTCTAAACACACAACACATTGAACCTTGAAGCAGATGGGCTACAGCAGCAGAAGACCACACTGGGTGTCACTCCTGTCAGTTAAGAACAGGAAACTTAGGCTGCAATTCTCACAGGCTCACCAAAATTGGACAATAGAAGATTGGAAAAACATTGCCTGGTCTGATGAGTCTCAATTTCAGCTGCAACATTCAGATGGTAGGGTCATGTGGTATGGTTGTTGTCAGACGGGCTGGTCCGAGTATTTCCAAAACTGCTGATCTACTGGGATTTGCATGCACAACTAACTCTCGGGTTTACAGAGAATGGTCTGAAAAAGGAAAATATCCAGTGAGCGGCAGTTGTGTGGAGGAAAATGCTTTGTTCATGTCAGAGGCGAATGGACAGACTGGTTCGAGATGATAGAAAGGCAACATTAACTCAAATAACCACTCGTTACAACCAAGGTGTGCAGAATACCATCTTTGAATGCACAACACATCGAACCCTGAAGCAGATGGGCTACAGAAGCAGAAGACCACACGGGGTGTCACTCCTGTCAGCTAAGAACAGGGAACTGAGACTTCAATTTGCACAGGGTCACCAAAATCGGACAATAGAAGATTGGAAAAACATTGCCTGGTCTGATGAGTCTCCATTTCAGATGGTAGGGTCAGAATTTGGTGTAAACAACATGAAAGCATAGATCCATCCTGACTTGTATCCACGGGGATATTTTCTTGCCACACTTTGGGCCCCTTATTACCAATTGAGTATCCTTTAAATGTCACCTGAGTATTGTTGCTGACCATGTCCATCCCTTTATGACTACTGTGTACACATCTTCTGATGGCTCCTTCCAGCAGGATAATGCACCATGTCACAAAGCTCCAATCATCTCACCACTGGTTTCTTGAACATGACAATGAGGTCACTGTACTCCAATGGCCTCCACAGTCACCAGATCTCAATCCACCTTTGGATGGGGTGGAACGGGAGATTTGCATCATGGATATGCAGCCGACAAATCTGCAGTAACAGCCTGATGCTATCATGTCATTATGGACCAAAATCTGAGGAATGTTTCCAACACCTTGTGGAATCTATGCCATGAAGAATTAAGGCAGTTTCCAAGGCAAAAGGGGGTCCAACTCGGTACTAGCAAGGTGTATGAAAAAAACAAAAGTGTATTTTTCAGCTGTGCAGCTATTTTTATTCAGAAGGAAATGTGGTTAGTGTACTGTTCTTAGCTATATTTTGTCATTTTCACACAAGAACAGTTCCAGCCATTTGAAGTTCACCGAGTCCTTAAAAAAAACATTCAATCTAATTTTAAAGCTGAACTCCGGTCCCCATGCCCCACGCAATCCTGCGCATGTGCAGTAAAAGCCGAGTGTGATCCATCAGAGATTCACAGTCAGCTCCCAAATCCAAGTTGGCAACACCAAGCAAACGCAGCAGTGAAAAGAACTGGCTGTGGAAATTCATGGACTGGTAAGTACGGTAAGTCAGAAGCTGCAGTAAGGCTCGATTCACACCTATGCATGTTGCTTTTGAGCGTTTTTGGAGGTTTTTTTTTCATGCTTGGCACGTTTTTGAGCAGCGTTTTTGTAGCGTTTTTGCCGCGTTTTTGCCGCGATTTGCGTTTTGCGTTTTTTTTTTTTTTGTTTTTTTTTTCATTTTTTTTTACAGTCTTAAAAAAATAAAAAAAAAAAAAAACAAAAAAAACGGCAAAAACGCACCAAAAACGCTGCAAAAACGGTGCACTTGCGTTTTTGATGCTTGTCCATTGAAATCCATTACATGCAAAACGCTGCTTTTTGCATGAAAAAAAGTCCCCGACCCTTTCCAAAAACGCAGAGATACAAAAAAGCATTGATGTGAACATGTTCCATAGGAACCCATGTTAAAAAATTCCCATGCATTTCTGCAAAATGCAAAATGCATCAAAAAACGCGCTAGTGTGAATGGAGCCTTAGTGTAGCTACTAACTTCTAATTTAAAAAAAAAGCTCGGTGTGGTTCCTCTTTAACCGCTTGCTGACCAGTGCACGACGATATACGTCAGCACAATGGCACGGCTGTGCAAATGGGTCTACAGGCACGTCCCGTTTAAGGCGCGGCATTGTGGGCACAAGCGCCCGCCGCGTACTCCGCAGACTCAATGTCTGCCAGTCTCCCGACGATTGTGTCACAGAGAGGCAGAACGGGGAGATGCCTATGTAAACAAGGCATTTCCCCGTTCTGCCTAGTGACATGACAGGGATCTACTGTTCCCTGTCATCGGGAGCAGTGATCGCTGTCATGTCAGTGGTAGCCCATCCCCCCCATTGTTAGAATCACTCCCTAGGACACACTTAACCCCTTGATCGCCCCCTAGTGTTTAACCTTCCCTGCCAGTGTCATTTATACAGTAATCAGTGCATTTTTATAGCACTGATCACTGTATAAATGACAATGGTCCCAAAATAGTGTCAAAAGTGTCCAATGTGTCCACCATAATGTCTCAGTCACGATAAAAATCTCAGATCGCTGCCATTAATATTTAAAAAAAAAAAAGAATAATAAAAATGCCATATATCTAAGAAAAGAAAGATCTATTTGTGGGAAAAAAGGACACCAATTTTGTTTGGGTGCAACTGGGGGGAGGGGTGCTCCAGCCCAAGAGACCTGCTCAGGGTCCATACAATATACAAAAACATACTTGGGGGGGGGGGGGGGGAAACACCCTAAAATGCTTTACATATGGACCCTGACCAGGTCTCTTGGGTTGGAGCACCCCTCCCCCTCTTCATTACCTCTTATTAGTGGCCACCAGTGCATAGGAGGAATCCCTTCAGTTCTCCCACATAGAGGAGTTTATCTCCCATGGTTGAGACAAAGGATCTTCCATTCTATTACTAGAGTAGGACCCACTAATTCGCAGTAAGTGGGCTTAGCACTATATGACCATATAGTGTGACCAAACCCCTATATTTTTCAATATGTTCAGGTGTTTTTAACTAACCTTGCAGGATAAATGTCATTCTTGTATGTGTGCGCTGTAATCTGTTTTGTACTGTTTTTGGTCTTATAGCAGCACCACCTTGAATGTAAAGCATTTTAGGGTGTGCTCCCCAAGTATGTTTTTGTACAACGTCGCACGACCGCGCAATTGTCAGTTAAAGCGACGCAGCGCCGAATCACAAAAAGTGCTCTGGTCAGGAAGGGGGTAAATTCTTCCGGGGCTGAAGTGGTTAATTTGGGGAGGGGGGGGCACATACTACTCATTTTTGGTGAGTGACTGAAGTTTAGTTTTAAAGTCAGTCTCTGTTCAAATACTATTTTTTAAAACAATCCGCTTCCTCTTCCCCTGGAAAGGGGGAAAATTGTGTGTTTTACTTTCCGCGGCATATTCTCCTCTTTGCCCCTGACATAATCATAGCTACCCAATGAGGGTGACAGTGTGTATGAGCTGGAGAAAAGGTATCCAAGGGAGCGTTCTGCCTCATTTCCACCAGGTTCTGCCCCCCCCCCGTCATTGCATTTTATGGCCAAGGCCATCTAACAGTGAGGTGTCCACAGCATGTAGTGACATAGTCCTGTTCTGTTGCTTAGGATGACAACGCTACATTTAATTTACTGCAGGCTCAGCAGCAAATATCAAAGGCCTGGAGAAAATCTTTAGAGCTGGTGGGATCAGCAGGTATTTTTTAAGGAAGAATATGATCAATTTTGCTCATCTACTCTGTTCCACCACCTCTGACTCAGGCCCTCCGCACCACTGTCACTTGTGAACACAGAAGTCCAGCTTCTGTGTTTACAAGTGACAGCTTGTCTCCCAATGGCTCCCACAGATCTGATCTCCTGAGTGGCTCTCACTGAGTGCAGGATGGGGACAAGGGAGATGCAGGTGCCTGGGGTGCAGTGCAGATGCCAACACCCCAGCTGAATACAGCAACAAAAATAAGACAAGTGGAAGATAGTGGAGCATTTAAGAAGGGGGGAGAAGATGGGGTGGGGGCAGTGGGGGGATTGCACGCCAAGGTCAGCAGAAGAGGAGTGAAAGTGAGAGGTGGATGGGGAGGCAGAGGTAAGTAGATGTGGAAGAAGACTGAACTCTGCACTATGGACATAGCGCACCCCCGAACTCTGCACTATGGACATAGCGCACCCCCGAACTCTGCACTATGGACATAGCGCACCCCCGAACTCTGCACTATGGACATAGCGCACCCCCGAACTCTGCACCATGGACATAGCGCACCCCGGAACTCTGCACCATGGACATAGCGCACCCCCGAACTCTGCACCATGGACATAGCGCACCCCCGAACTCTGCACCATGGACATAGCGCACCCCCCAACTCTGCACTCTCTGTGTAACCCCTCCAGAACTCTGCACTCTGTACATATTGCACTCTTGATATTTAATGCCCCTTTAAGACCCTCCCACATTGAAAGGTGTGAGTGTGGGGGGGGGAGTTTTTTTTGGGGGGGGGGGGGGGTTCGTGGTTGAGTTTCTGCACCTATTTTCTGAGAAAGAAAGCTCTGACTAAATGAACAAATAAATGGATGTTTCTAGAGCAAAGCCTTGTTATATGAGCCAGAGCAAAAAAAATGAATTTTTCTTGCACATGATTGGATGATGAAAATCAACAAAGCTTTCCCATTTACATAGCTCCCAACTGTCCCTGATATCGAGGGACTGTCCCTGATTCGGAGCAATGTCCCTCTGTCCCTCATTCCTCCTAATTTGTCCCTCATTTTGGTCTGATCTATATAGATGTATATAAAATGCACTTTTTATCTTTCAAAAAGTGTTTTCCAACACTAAACCTTTCATCTGATTTCAATATAAAAAAATAAATAAAAAAAAAAAATATAAAAGGAATAGTAGTGGTAAAAAAAAACACTGTTTGTTTTACTAGTTCAGCTCTTTCAATGTACTACGCCAATCACTTTCACAGAGCAGGCAGTGCAGTGACCCTCCCCCCTGCCGGCCACGTTGGCGGCAGCCCCCCATGGTTCCCGACTCTCCTGAAGCCCATGACCAGGATGGAGAGCGGTGTGAGGCATATCCCTACCTCAATCCTACATGTATACAAAGAAAACAGAAGCGATGATGGTTTCGTCACTTTCGGTTTCAGATCCACAATTTGGATTAACCACTTCAGCCCCAGAAAGATTTACCCCCTTAATGACCAGGCCATTTTTTTCGATACGACACTGCGTTGACTTTAACTGACAATTGCGTGGTCATGCGACACTGTACCTAAACAAAATTTCCCTCCTTTTTTCCCCCACAAATAGAGCTTTCTTTTGGTGGTATTTGATAACCTCTGCGTTTTTTTATTTTTTGCGCTATAAACGAAAAAATAGTAACAATTTTGAAAAAAAAACAACAATATTTTTACTTTCTGCTATAAAAAAAATATATAAACAAATGTTTTCAGCAGTTTAGGCCAATATATATTCTGCTACATATTTTTGGTAAGCGTATATTGATTGGTTTGTACAACAGTTATAGCGTTTACAAAATAGTGGAAAGATTTATGGACTTTTTATTTATTTTTTAATTATTTTTACTAGTAATGGCGGCGATCTGCGATTTTTAGCGGGACTGCAAATTGCGGTGGACAAATCTGACCCTGAGTGACACTTTTTGGTGACCAGTGAAACCAGTACAGTGATCAGTGCTATAAAAATGCACTGATCACTGTATAAATGACACTGTCAGGGAAGAGGTTAAGTGTTCCCAAGGGAGGTGCTTTCTAACTGTCAGGGGGACAGACTGACTGGGAGTAGACAGAGATTGCTGTTCCTGATCACTAGGAACAGCTGATCTCTCTCTCTCCTCTCCTGTCAGAACGGGGATCCGCCTGGTTTACACTGGCAGATCCCCGTTCTGCCCCTCTTTCCCGCGATCATGGGTGGCCGGCAGTGGCGTATCTAAGGTATGGCAGCCATGGCAAGTGCCATGGGCGCCATGGGGGGAAGGGGCGGCAAAAAGCCGCCCTCTGCATGAAAAAAAAACCCCACCTGTCCTCCCAGACTAATATAGCCACCGGCGCCGTGGTCAGCCTGCAGGATTGCGGCGCTGGTGTTCTATCAGATGGCTGTCGGGCTCGGTTTAGGCTGAGGGAGGCTCTGTCAGCAGGGAGGGGTGGGGCAGGGAGCTCCACTGACGCTCTGACCCTGCCCTGCCCTGCCCCGCCCCATGTACTCTGTATGTGCTCAGAGCACTGGCATTGCCTCTCCTGGACCACGAATATTCCCGCCCCCTACCGCCGCAAGCCCCGCCCCCACCGCCGCAAGCCCCGCCCCTACCGCGGAAAGCTCCGCCTCCGGACCTCTGAGAGGTGAGCCCGGCTGGTCAGGTAGGTCTTTCTACCTATAGACTCAGTGTTACTAAACCCTCCCTGACAATGTTCTTTATCCCCCGTATAGCTGTGCATTGCTGAAAGCTTAGATTTTTAAACTGGCTACTTGGTCATCTGCTGTAGTATGTCGCATTCGCAGTCTGGTCATCTGCTGTAGTCGCATTCGCAGTCTGGTCATCTGCTGTAGTCGCATTCGCAGTCTGGTCATCTGCTGTAGTCGCATTCTGGTCATCTCCTGTAGTCACATTCGCAGTCTGGTCATTTGCTGTAGTAAGTCACATTCGCAGTCTGGTCATCTGCTGTAGTCGCATTCGCAGTCTGGTCATCTGCTGTAGTCGCATTCGCAGTCTGATCATCTGCTGTAGTCGCATTCGCAGTCTGGTCATCTCTTGTAGTATGTCGCATTCGCAGTCTGGTCATCTGCTGTAGTCACATTCGCAGTCTGGTCATCTGCTGTAGTCGCATTCGCAGTCTGGTCATCTGCTGTAGTCGCATTCGCAGTCTGGTCATCTGCTGTAGTCACATTCGCAATCTGGTCATCTGCTGTAGTCGCATTCGCAGTCTGGTCATCTGCTGTAGTCACATTCGCAATCTGGTCATCTGCTGTAGTCGCATTCGCAGTCTGGTCATCTGCTGTAGTCGCATTCGCAGTCTGGTCATCTGCTGTAGTCGCATTCGCAGTCTGGTCATCTGCTGTAGTCGCATTCGCAGTCTGGTCATCTGCTGTAGTCACATTCGCAGTATGGTCATCTCTTGTAGTATGTCGCATTCGCAGTCTGGTCATCTGCTGTAGTCACATTCGCAGTCTGGCCATCTGCTGTAGTATGTCGCATTCGCAGTCTGGTCATCTCTTGTAGTCGCATTCGCAGTCTGGTCATCTCCAGTAGTATGTCGCATTCGCAGTCTGGTCATCTGCTGTAGTATGTCACATTCGCAATCTGGTCATCTGCTGTAGTCGCATTCGCAGTCTGGTCATCTGCTGTAGTCACATTCTGGTCATCTCCTGTAGTCACATTCGCAGTCTGGTCATCTCTTGTAGTCGCATTCGCAGTCTGGTCATCTCCTGTAGTATGTCGCATTCGCAGTCTGGTCATCTGCTGTAGTCGCATTCACAGTCTCTGGTCATCTCCTGTAGTACTTCGCATTTGCAGTCTGGTCATCTCCTGTAGTACTTCGCATTTGCAGTCTGGTCATCTGCTGTAGTCGCATTTGCAGTCTGGTCATCTGCTGTAGTCGCATTCGCAGTCTGGTCATCTTCTGTAGTCGCATTCACAGTCTGGTCATCTGCTGTAGTATGTCACATTCGCAATCTGGTCATCTGCTGTAGTCACATTCGCAGTCTGGTCATCTCCTGTAGTATGTCGCATTCGCAGTCTGGTCATCTGCTGTAGTATGTCGCATTCGCAGTCTGGTCATCTGCTGTAGTATGTCGCATTCGCAGTCTGGTCATCTGCTGTAGTATGTCACATTCGCAATCTGGTCATCTGCTGTAGTCACATTCGCAGTCTGGTCATCTCTTGTAGTATGTCGCATTCGCAGTCTGGTCATCTGCTGTAGTCACATTCGCAGTCTGGTCATCTGCTGTAGTATGTCGCATTTGCAGTCTGGTCATCTCTTGTAGTCGCATTCGCCTTCTGGTCATCATCCGGTAGTATGTCGCATTCGCAGTCTGGTCATCTGCTGTAGTATGTCACATTCGCAATCTGGTCATCTGCTGTAGTCGCATTCGCAGTCTGGCCATCTGCTGTAGTCGCATTCGCAGTCTGGCCATCTGCTGTAGTCGCATTCGCAGTCTGGTCATCTGCTGTAGTCGCATTCTGGTCATCTCCTGTAGTCACATTCGCAGTCTGGTCATCTCTTGTAGTCGCATTCGCAGTCTGGTCATCTCCTGTAGTATATCGCATTCGCAGTCTGGTCATCTGCTGTAGTCGCATTCGCAGTCTCTGTTCATCTCCTGTAGTATGTCGCATTCGCAGTCTGGTCATCTCCTGTAGTACGTTGCATTCGCAGTCTGGTCATCTGCTGTAGTCGCATTCGCAGTCTGGTCATCTTCTGTAGTCGCATTCGCAGTCTGGTCATCTGCTGTGATCGCATTCGCATTCTGGTCATCTGCTGTAGTCGCATTCGCAGTCTGGTCATCTGCTGTAGTCGCATTCGCATTCTGGTCATCTCCTGTAGTATGTCACATTCGCATTCTGGTCATATCCTGTATTATGTCGCATTCGCATTCTGGTCATCTCCTGTAGTATGTCGCATTCGCATTCTGGTCATCTCCTGTAGTATGTCGCATTCGCAGACTGGTCATCTCCTGTAGTATGTCGCATTCGCAGACTGGTCATCTCCTGTAGTATGTCGAATTTGCAGTCTGGTCATTTCCTGTAGTATGTCGCATTTGCATTCTGGTCATCTCCTGTAGTATGTCGCATTCACAGTCTGGTCATCTCCTGTATTCGCAGTCTGGTCATCAGCTGTAGTCACATTCGCAGTCTGGTCATCTGCTGTAGTCACATTCGCAGTCTATTTAAAAGTAGTACCTGCTGTTGCACAAATCACTTTATTACACTTTTATTTCTGATATTTATGGCTATGCATATTAATGTAATCCATATTGAGCACCATATTTGATTGGCTGCTTGTGCTTGGCATATACACACAATCAAATAGTGCTCAATATGGATTAAATAAATAGATATCATAAAGTTTAATAAAGTGATTTGTGCAACAAGCTCCTTAAACATTCTACATTCAGTGAAAGTTCATGCAGAGCAAACTTTGCAGTACACTAACTTTCACTGAATGTAGAATGTTTAATGACCAGGGGCGAACTGATCCATTGGGCAGTTTATGTAGTACTAATTTGTTAATAGAAGGATTAAAGAGCTTGACTTGTAGTTTTGTTAGCTGTTTTTTTTTGTTTTGTTGTTTTTTTTTTGACAGGGGCGCAGTTTCAGTGCTTGCCATAGGCGCCATTTTCACTAGATACGCCTCTGGTGGCCGGCAGATGTCGAGTCCGTCGGACCCGCAGGCGAGCTCTCATGGCACTCGTGTCTACATGATTCTGCACTGCTGCCTAGAGGGCGCTCGCACGTGAATGGATGTCCGCTGGCACCCGTCGATTGTCGGGCAGTGACATAAAATAGAGCTCTGCCTATGTAAACAAGGCAGAGCTCCGTTCTGATGGGAGGGGAGGAGAGGGATGGATAAAATCTGTTGCTTCCCTTAGTAAAAGCACCTAACACAGTACACAAAAAAACACTGGCTAGGCACACAGTTAACCCTTTGATTGCCCTAGATGTTTAACCCCTTCCCAGTCAGTGTTATCAGTACACTGCATATTTTTTGCACTGAACACCGTATTATTGTCACTGGTTCCCAGAAAGTGTCAGTGTCAGACTAGCTGTCACAATATCGCTGTAGCAGTGTAGTTGCCACTAGTAACAAACATCCACCATCTCACCCCGCTGCCAGACTCCCATATATCACTTGCAGAGACAATGAAAAGTCATTTGCTGTGTTTTGTTTTTGTTTATTGGGGGGTATAACTTGGTTGGGGAAAGGGGTATATGGGATACCCATAGAACAGATCACTTTGCCATCATATGTAGAGGTTTTTAAAAAATAAGCACATAGTTTGAGTCTGAAGGAATGATGCGTATATGTAACAGCTACAGTCTCTCCCTGCATCACCATGCAGACTATTGCTACTCCTCTGTGTAACTCCTGCAGTCTATTGCGTCCAGAAATTCCTCATCTATGACCGTGTAAAGATGAGGACAGTACCTTTGACCGTGTAAGGGTGATGTTCCCAGAAATCTTCTCCTCCCGCACAAGCTTATACTGTAGCATATTAATCTCTTGTCACACCTTCTTCTGTAAGCAAAAAGAACCCACTCTGAATATTTTCACTTGCTGATTCTGGTTGCTCGCTGCTACTAGGCCAGAGGCCTGCAGTGCCTCTCCCCAGAGGCCTAGTAGTTTAAAAGCATGTTCTGGACGGTGGACTACTGTTCCTAGCTAGTCCAGCTTGCACATCCTGTGCCCTAAGGGCACATCGATTTGACACAACTCCCCACAGTCTCTCCTCTGATCCAGGACTCCTCATCAATGACTGTGTAATGATGAGGACTTCACTAATGACCGTGTAAAAATGAAGTTCCCTCACAGACTTCCTGGCACATCCAGCCCTCCACTGTGGTACACTCATCGACCTTTCTCTGCCCCGAGTCCTTAATGGAGAACTTAACCGGACCGTAGGTTCCGACAGCTTCACCTGCTCCTCTGCTCCAGGAGTTCCTCATCAATGACCGTGTAATGATGAGGACTTTACTAATGACCGTGTAATAGTGAAGTTTCCTCACACCTCTCCCCACCTCCTCCTGCGATTGATGCACCCCCCCCCCCAGATGGGGGTGCCCTCCTGCTGCTGTCTTGTACTCCATTCTCCACTTCACCCGGCCGACAACCCCCCCAGTGGCATGTTACCTCAGCTTATGTAAGAGGCCCGCCCCCTGCCAATACCAGTTGGGGATTGGTCAGGGCTCCCACATGAGCTGCCTGCCACTCCAGTTCCAGGCCCTGCCCCTCTTCCAGAACATTCTCCCTGGAAGCAGGGGAGGTGCCTCAGAACTAGAGCACAGGTGGTCACACCCACTGCTACACTAACCACTCCCTGCCCCCCAGATCAAAACAGACAGGCCTAGCTTAAAGCATAGGCCTGCCTAAATTTACCTGTGCTGACAGTTTTCCTAGCAAAAGTCCTATGCTAACACCTACCTATTGGTAGAGGGTGCTACACCAGTATAAGTCGCTGATCGCCACCATTACTAGTATAAAAAAAATAAATAAATAAATGAAAATTCCAGTATATATCCCATAGTTTGTAGACGCTATAACTATTGTGCAAACCAATCAATATACGCTTATTGGGATTTTTTTTTTTACCAATAATATGTGGCAGAAGACATTGGCCTAAATTTATAAATAAATTTGATTTTTTTTTTTCAAAAAATTTTATCGGATACGTTTTATAGCAGAAAGTAACAAATATTATTATTTTTTTAAAATTGTCAGTCTTTTTTTGTTTATAGGGCAAAAAATGCAGCGGTGATCAAATACCACCAAAATAAAGCTTGATGTGTGGGGAAAAAATGTATTTGGATACAGCGTCGCATGACCACGCAAGTCACACAGTAAAAAATGGCCTGGTCATAAAGGGGGGTAAATCTTCCAGAGGTCAAGTGATTAAACTGTCTATGGGCCAGTAGGAAACCCTAGACTGGTCAGTTATATGCAGCCACCAATAGTAATAACTACCCCAGCTAAAGCTAAAACAAGGTGTGTGCATTTCTGCAGACACTTCTATTTTTTTATCCTATTTTGTCCATCAGTTTCCTAAACACAATTGGTTGATATAATGACCTGATATGTCCTGAGAAAGGGCCGTAAAGACCTTATTACTGATGTCTCTTGTGGACATAAATGTTTCCCGTACAGCACAAAGCTCCTCTTTCAGATGACTCCATGTTGCCTAAGGCCTGTTAAATTAAGGTCTGAAAAACAAGCAGAATGCAATTATATCCACCTCCATAGTTACAAGGAAATCAAACAAGTAAAATGAGACAATGCACTTTATTTCTGCTAAACAAAACAACTCAACGGGTAGGAAACACCAGCAATAAATCATACAGCTCAGCCCTCGTGAAGGTTCTGAAGGCCTCCATGCTGCATTATTGTGCTGGAGTAGAGAGCTGTCTGTAGTTCCCATCAGACCTCACCTACACTTATAGTAATCTATAATAGGATGGGAAACACAACATAGAGAATGACATATACATAGTTAGGTTGAAAAAAGACACAAGTCCATCTAGTTCAACCATAAAAATAAAAATATAAATAAAAAATAATATCAAACAATCCCATATACCCAATCCTATACCCACAGTTGATCCAGAGGAAGGCGAAAAACCCCAGCAAAGCATGATCCAATTTGCTACAGCAGGGGAAAAAATTCCTTCCTGATCCCCCGAG
This sequence comes from Aquarana catesbeiana, assembly GCF_042186555.1. Lineage (NCBI taxonomy): Eukaryota > Metazoa > Chordata > Amphibia > Anura > Ranidae > Aquarana > Aquarana catesbeiana. Next base: position 84,176,562 of record NC_133331.1, read on the forward strand.
AGGCAATCAGATTTTTCCTGGATCAACTTTATCTATAAATGTTAGTACCCAGTTATATTGTATGCATTTAGGAAAGAATCTAGGCCTTTCTTAACCACTTGCCGCCCACCATATAGCAGAATGACAGCTGCAAAGTGTTTTCAATATCCTGACTGGGTGTCATATGACGTTCTCAGGATATTAATCCCCCGGGGGCGCACATCACGGCAATCGTTGTTGCGGTGTGTCAGTCTGACACACCGCATCTCTGATCTAGGTAAAGAGTCTCTGACTGAGACTCTTTACCATGTGATCAACCGTGTCCAATCACGGCTGATCACGGTGTAAATAGGAAGAGCCGGTGATTGGCTTTTCCTCACTCGTGTCTGACAGATGCGAGTACAAGAGAGCCGATTGGCTGCTCTCCTGACAGGGGGGGTCTGTGCTGATTGTTTATCAGCACAGCCCCCCTCAGATCCCACCGTCATGCTGCCAAAGACCACTAGGATGGCCATCCACACTGGACCACCAGGTATGCCTCCCCTAGACCCCCAGGGAAATACTAATTTGTGCCCAGGCAGCTGCCAATCAATGCCCAGGCAACTGCCATCAGTGCCCACTCCCAATGCCTACCAGTGCCTCATATCAGTTCTGCGTATCAGTGCCTCATATCAGTTCTGCGTATCAGTGCCTCATATCAGTGCTGCGTATCAGTGCCCATCAGTGCCACGTATCAATGCCCAGCAGTGCCGCCTATCAGTGCCACCCATAAGAACCCATCTTTACAGCCTTTCAGTGCCCATCAGTGTCGCCTAGCAGTGCCCACCAGTGCCACCCATGAGTGCCCATTAGTGCCACCTATTAATGCCCATCAGTGCCGCATATCAGTGCCCATCATAAGTGTCCGCTCAATGGTGCCACCTCATTGATGCCGCCTTATCAGTGTCCATCAGTGAAAGAGAAAACTTACTTATTTACAAAATTTTATAACAGAAACAAAAGCAAAACTTTTCTTTTTTTCAAAATTTTCGTTTTTTTTTAAATTTGTTTAGCAAAAAATAAAAACTGCAGAGGTGATCAAATACCACCAAAAGAAAGCTCTATTTGTGTGAACAAAATGATAAAAATGTAGTTTGGGTACAGTGATGGATGACCGCGCAGTTTTCATTCAAACTGTGACAGCACTGAAAGCTGAAAATTGGTCTGGACAGGAAGGTGTATAAGTGCCCTGTATTGAAGTGGTTAAAGCTATAAATGTTAGTAACCAGTTATATTATGTACAGTTAGGAAAGAATCTAGGCCTTTTTTTAAAGCAATCTACTGAGCTTGCCAGAACCACCTCTGGAGGGAGTCTATTCCACACTTTCACAGCTCTTACTGTGAAGAAACCTTTCCGTATTTGGAGATGAAATCTCTTTTACTCTAAATGTAAAGAGTGCCCCTGTGTCCTCTGGGTTGACTGTAAAGTGAATAACTCAACACCAAGTTCACTATATGGACCCCTTATATATTTGTACATGTTGATCATATCCCCCCTTAATCTCCTCTTCTCAAGAGAGAATAAATTCAGTTCCTCTAATCTTTCCTCATAGCTGAGCTCCTCCATGCCTCTTATCAGTTTGGTTGCCCTTCTCTGCACTTTCTCTAGTTCCCTGATATCCTTTTTGAGAACTGATGCCCAAAACTGAACTGCATATTCCAGATGAGGTCTTACTAATGATTTGTACATAAATATATATTGCTTTCTAGACAGAAACTACCCACACTTTATTGTAAACTATTTGTGGAACAAAAAATATACATGCTGAATATACCCATCGGCTGTGAATTGAAAAATTTAGGCCTAGCTGTACATAGTCAATCTATCTTTGTTTATCATTTTTTTTTACCCCGCATATCCAATTTTCAGGTTTTTTTTGTGTATTATAACGTTAAACCCAGGTTCACACTGCTGTGACATAAAAGTTGGGTGTCTTCCCATCCGATTTTAATCCGACTTAATGTGACTTTTACACTCTATTGCCCCGTACACACGGTCGGACTTTGTTCGAACATTCCGACAACAAAATCCTAGGATTTTTTCCGACGGATGTTGGCTCAAACTTGTCTTGCATACACACGGTCACACAAAGTTGTCGGAAAATCCGATCATTCTGAACGCGGTGACGTAAAACACGTACGTCGGGACTATAAACGGGGCAGTGGCCAATAGCTTTCATCTCTTTATTTATTCTGAGCATGCGTGGCACTTTGTCCGTCGGATTTGTGTACACACAATCGGAATTTCCGACAACGGATTTTGTTGTCGGAAAATTTTATAGCCTGCTCTCAAACTTTGTGTGTCGGAAAAACTGATGGAAAATGTGTGATGGAGCCTACACACGGTCGGAATTTCCGACAACAAGGTCCTATCACACATTTTCCGTCGGAAAATCCGATCGTGTGTACGGGGCATTTGGCATTGAAGTCGTATCAAAGTCGGACCAAAATAGTGCTGGGACTTGTGTCGGATCAGCTAAGACGGCTCTCATAGGGAAACATTGAATTTGATATGTCATGCTACTTGTGCTCTCATAAGTCGGATCCCATGTCACACCAATGTGAATCGGACTTGAATCCCATTTAAATTATATTTAGTTTAACTGCTGCTTTCAGATAAAGATGTTCCGCTCACTGATCTCAATGTACTCAATGGGGTTGTGGTCTGTATCAGTGCTGGTCTCCCCACAGAAAGAGCCTTCTTCCTCCTTACTGCTGTCCCTCCCTTTTAATGTCTCTCTCTTGGGAGAGACATTACTGTGGCAATAATGCAGTCTGTCTTGTAAACTACACCCCCCTCAATCCTCCACGATTTTCCTAAAGTCTCTTATGCCCCGTACACACGATAGGATTTTCCGATGGAAAATGTGCGATAGGACCTTGTTGTCGGAAATTCCGACCGTGTGTAGGCTCCATCACACATTTTATATAGGAATTTCCGACACACAAAGTTTGAGAGCAGGCTGAAAAAATTTTCCGACAACAAAATCTGTTGTCGGAAATTCCGATCGTGTGTACACAAATCCGACGCACAAAGTGCCACGCATGTTCAGAATAAATTAAGAGACGAAAGCTATTGGCTACTGCCCCGTTTATAGTCCCGACGTACGTGTTTTACGTCACCGCGTTCAAAACGATTGGATTTTCCGACAACTTTGTGTGACCGTGTGTATGCAAGTCAATTTTGAGCCAACATCCGTCGGAAAAAATCCTAGGATTTTGTTGTCAGAATGTCCGATCAATGTCCGACCGCGTGTACAGGGCATTATACTCCATATTCCCCTGGGAGGGCACTAGAGGGCACCCTCTAGTGGATGATGGCAAAAATAACAGTGTTGAAGTCTTGTGCACACAGAACAGCAACAGCACAGTGAGACTGCAACTGCTCTTCTCCTGACAGTTAAAGTTGAACTGCACTGCATCTGAGCACCACAAACCAAAATTGCTAGTTAATTCATTTATTAATATTCAAGGCAAACTCATCCATGTCTCCATGCTTTACTTTGTTGAGAAATCACTTTCAAAAACACCCCCTAGCATTTCTGGTAGTGGCCATCTTAAGTAAGGGCAGATGATTCAAGTAGCATTTACTTCCTGGAATCCATCTGCCCTTAGCTCAGGCATGAAGGCAGGAGGGTGTGCTTAGCTGAGTAAACACCTCGTCTTTCATCTGCTTCTTTACTTTAGCATGTTTAAACCTACAGGAGTTATAGCGGTTGAGTTGCAACTGACTTTAAATTCAGCACACTTAAAGCAGTAGTAAACCACGGCTGTTTAAAAAAAAAAACACCTGTAAGGCAATTGCATAATGTGCTAGTATGCATCGAACACTTTCACATTATGAAATACTTACCTTGGAACAAAGCCTTCTAGCGGCATGCTGTCACTGCTGAGCGGGCTTACATCTTATCTTCAGCTCCAGCACGAAGTTCTGAAGGTCCAGCATATCATGCACATACTTGCCAACAGTCCCGACTTTCCCGATTTTTGGACTCTCGTCCTGATCAGAGCTCCTCCTGATTAAAACCCCGGGATTTTGCTTTTGTCCCGGGAATCGGGACTGTTTTTGGCAAAGAAGTCACAGTGGGCTACATAAAGATGGCCACCGCCGCAAGGTCTCTTTCCTTGTGTGTTCAGTGGAGAGGGGAGGGGCCTTCGATCCATGCAGCCTATCAGCTTCTCTCTTCAGTGTACAAGTACAATTCTCTTGTACACTGAAGCTGATTGGCTGCATGGATCGGAGGCCCCTCCGCTTACACTGAACATACGGGGAAAGACGGGAAATAATGGGGCTGCCGCCAACCCTCCGCCCCGTGTGTTCGACAAGAGAGGACAGTCACTGATGTAAGGAGGGGCTCCGCTGCCGGGGACACTGATATAAGGAGGCGATCCGCTTCCAGGGACACTGATCTAAGGAGGGCTCTGCTGCCAGGGACACCAGATGTAAGGAGGGGCTCCACTGTCGGGGAACCAGATGTAAGGAGGGGCTCAGCTGCCGGGGAACCAGATGTAAGGAGGGGCTCCGCTGCCGGGGTACCAGATGTAAGGAGGGGCGCCCCTGCCGGGGACACCAGATGTAAGGAGGGGCGCGGCTGCCAGGGACACCAGATGTAAGGAGGGGCTCCGCTGTCGGGGACACCAGATGTAAGGAGGGGCTCCGCTGTCGGGGACACCAGATGTAAGGAGGGGATCCGCTGTCGGGGACACCAGATGTAAGGAGGGGCTCCGCTGTTGGGGACACCAGATGTAAGGAGGGGCTCCGCTGTCGGGGACACCAGATGTAAGGAGGGGCTCTGCTGCCGGGGACATCCGATGTAAGGACTGGGGCTCCGCTGGGGAAACCAGATGTAAGGAAGGACTCCGCTGGGGACACCAGATGTAAGGACTGGGGCTCCGCTTCCGGGGACACCAGATGTAAGGACTGGGGCTCCGCTTCCGGGGACACCAGATGTAAAGACTGGGGCTCCGCTGCCGTGGACACCTGATGTACGAGGGGCTCCGCTGGTGACACCAGGTATAAGGAGGGATTCCGCTGGGGGCACCTGATATATGGAGAGACTCTGCTAAGAATGCCTGATGTAAGTCAGTCTCTCTCTCTCTCTCATTTTCTTTTCCCGCTATGCCACGCCTACAAATGGATGCCCCCGCCCCTAATTATAATAAGACTCCTCCTACAGGCAAAAAAAGTGTCCGTATAAATTTTTTTTACAATGTTGGCAACTATGCATGCACCGGTGACATAACTGGGTAAATATAACAGGGTAAATATCTCCTAAACTGTGCACATTTAGGTGATATTAATTTTACCTACAGGTAAGCCTTATTATAGGCTTACCTGTAGGTAAAAATCACCAAGCGGGCTTTACTACCGCTTTTATATAGAATTCAATGTTAACCCGAACTACTCCTAATAATACTCCTTCCCCCCCCCCCTTCTAACCACCTATGCTTGCTAAACTGTGTAATGAATATGTATATACAGTACTTACCTATTTTCAGCCTGCCCTGGTTCGGGCACATGATCCCCCCTGTGTCTGCCAGCAGTGGCTGCAGGGGAGAGGAGAGGACACTTGACAATGGCTGGTAAAGCCTGGAGTGGTGATGTCACCCATAGGTTTCATCTATTGTCGGCGCTCTCTCCTCTCCCCTGAAATCTTGAATCGCAGCGCACAATTCTCTTCTTCTTTAATGGGATAATAATGAAGCTGCTTTGCTGGTGATACTGATGGAGTTATTGCAAACAAATTTTCAAAGGCTTTTTTTTCTAGTGATATCAAGAATAATATTATTATGCTTGTTCTTAATTTTTGGGTGCAAGTTACAACACCATTATCCCATAGTTTTAAGATCAAAGATACAGTACAACTATGTTGGTGCCCCTTGTATTTTTTAAAATGTAACTGCCTACTCGCAAACTGTCATTTGAAGTAAAACACATAGCCAAGTATTATTCTCCACAATTTTTTTTATTGTGCATTAAAAAAAGAAAAAAGAGAAAATTAGACTTGCTATCTGCCAATAGAACAAATCCAAAAATATAGAAAATATACCAAATCAAATCATTATTCAACCAAAAAATAAAATAAAAGCCTCACGCATGTGTCCTGCTTCTTAATATAGGGGGTCAACAATGCCAAGAGTTGGTGAAAGCAGGGGTCCGTCATCCGGAGATAATTCTGAAAATCATCCGGATTATTCTCCTGGAGCTCCCGCAGCAAAGGCATATGTCATAATTGGTCAGGGGAAGGGATCGTTTTTAAGACTAGTTAATGTTATCATGGAATTCTATTTTAAAAAATAACTGAAGCCAAAACTTTTTTTTTTTTTTGATAGATTGGAGAGGAATTAAAACACCGGTCAGATTTTTATTGCGGTCTGTGCCTCCATTATGGAGATTCACCTTCTCTATTTGTCCTGGTGACACCAAAATTGATAGAAAATCCCAAATTTTGAGTGGTCACCAAAACAGGATTAGAGTTCTGGTGACTACCAGGAATTTCCCTCACTTCCTATTGTGGCTACGGGACAGGAGGCAAAGGGAAATCCTTTTCAGTGGGACACATGTAGGTGGGGTGCAGCGTGGCGTGGTGCGGACTCAATAATTCACACAGGTAGGGGCAATAAACTTGTACTGAAGAAGCGCAGCAACAGTTCACAACCAACCTGGTGGGAAAGCCACCTAGCCGGGCACACTCGCAGTTCAGTAGCATGACAGGAGTAGATTCCAGCCGGAATGACAGCGTCTGTCGCAGGGGGGACTAAATGCTGCCTGGCCATCTGGTCCCCAATTGGGAGAAAGTCTAGAAGAGATGAAGCCCTACTCACACCCTCCTTGTCAGGAACCTTTCTCTAACACTGCTACTGTCCCTCACAAATGGGGTATCTGTCTCTACTTTACCCACTCGCAAAAGCACATCAAAACCCAGGATCCAGGATCTTAAAAAGGCTCTGCCTGACCCAAGATGCCTTCTTGAGTCACGTGGTGCAGCAGCATCCAATAGGATAGTTTACCCAGTGACCCATGAAACCATAAAAGGAACCTTGTTCCTCCTGACTTCCTCTCCAGCAACAGGACCACTGCGGTCAGCGCCATCTGCTGCGGAGAAAGTTGACGGCAGCTGCCTGCACCTCCTTTCCAGAAGCAAAAAAAAAAAAAAGACAGGCATTATAACCTCCCAAAAAATAGTTTTGCCTCAGTTCTGCTATAACTTTACACATTTTTGGCATGTAATATTTTCACTTTAAGACCTGCCAAAGATGGGAAAACCTCACAAAGCAAATTATGGTTATTTGGGAAATAAAAATAAATCAGCAAACACTGATGACAGTATCATCATGTCTATCATCTTAAAAATTCTGCATGCTCAGGAGATTACCTCCCCCCATGGTGTCCCATACACTAAGCAATTGACGCAGGAGATGCTCAAATGCCTCAGCTGTGAACATCACATAGTATATCCAAAAGTAACCCTGTTAACCTTAAAGTAACAAACTGCAGAATCTGACCATGAGCTCAGACTGTCAGGGAAAGTAAACTTCATTCTTCTCTTCTATAAAACGTTGTCAAGGTCACATTCTGCAACTTTCAACTGCTATACAAAGCTACTTCTGAGCACAAGGGAAAAAAAAACAATTTCCCACAAAAGCTGCTTTCATTTGTCTGACTTACAAAATGTAACTAAAGAATCATCCACTATCAGATATGGAGGGAATAGGTCACAAAATATGCTCATGAAATAAACTGACAAGTCAGACTACACTATGCAATTAAAGAGACCCTGTCACCGAACCATTCTTTTCAACAAAAATATTCACTTGAAGTAAAAATCAGCATTTTTTTTTTTTTTTGCTAGAAAACTACTTGGAACCATTACATTTTTTTGTTCTTTTTTAGAAGAGGCCCTAGAGAATAAAATGGTAATTGTTTATGTCACATGGTATTTGTGCAGTTTTAGGGAATAATTACACTTTCATTCCTATCACAACCGGAAGTGACGTAATGACTCCTGGTCTTCTAGACAAGGGGTCTCCAAGCTTTCTAAAGAAAGGGCCAATTTACTGTCCTTCAGACTTTAGGGGAGCCGGACTTTGCCCTGCGGGGGTAAGCAATGCCCGGTCCTTGGTATTAGGGGGAGAAATAGCTGGTGTCAGTGGGAGGAATAGTGCCCCATTTTTGTTATCAGTGGAAGGCATTCTGCCCCATCATTGGTGTCAGCGGAAACATAAGTGCCCCATTATTGGTGTCAGTGGCAGGAATAATGCTTCAAAGGCTTAATAAGGTCAAGCAAAGGACAGCATCCGGCCCCAGGGCTGCAGTTTGGAGACCACAGTGATGGCCAGCTTTATGATAACCCGGTAGCACCACCGGATAAAATACCGGGCTCCTTGATCGCATGGTAGAGCCCAGAAAAAGCACTGGTGGGTGGCGTTCCCTCCCGCCGCCTGTAAAAGCAGTCTAACGGCTAATCATCTGCTAGGAAAGCTTTTAGATGAAAAAAATAAATAAATACCGGGGTTATGGAATACAGCTGCAGCCATAACCCCGGTAAACTAACTGAAAGCCAATCACGTACATGTATGTGATTTAGTGTCAAGTGGATATTATATGTGCATTTAACATATTTTATGCATATCATTTACATGTAAAAGCCTTCCTTATGTAGAAATTCAAAAGCCCTCAGACTATTGTTTGTATGTAATGTATTATGTAGCCTAAAAGTCTGCAATTATTTCTAGCTATCTGTTTGTAAATTGCCATTACTAAACATTTCTAAAAGGTACCTTTTATTTACATTGAGGGTGAAAGTTCCTCCTTAAAGCAGAGTTCAACCCAAAAGTGGAACTTCCGCTTATTGGTCTCCCCCCCTCCCCCTCCTCCGGTGCCACATTTGGCACCTTTCAGGGCTGAGGGGGGAACAGGGACCTGTGTTTGACAGGTCCCCTTCCTCACTTCTGGGAGACCGGGCTGCGGCGAAGTACATCAGCAGCTCGGCCCCCCTCCTCCCTCCCCTTCTTTCGGGCCACTGAGAGAGAGCAACCCGCTTTGCGTATGAGCAGTATGGACTCGGCCGTAAAGCCGGGTGAATGGTGGCGGCAGCACCCAACCAGCCATTGTAAACATTAACTGCAGTGCCAACATCGCTGGACTCCTGGACAGGTAAGTGTCCTAATGTTAAAAGTCAGCAGCTACAGTATGTGTAGCTGCTGACTTTTAATTTTTATAGGGGCGGGCGGAACTCCTCCGTAACAGAAATGTTTTGTCTTTATGAGTGTCCCTTACTTAGGCAATGGAGGACAGTGGTGTAGGAGTCACAGATCTTGTTTGTGGCAGTTTAACCGCTTGCCGACCGCTGCAGACACATATACGTTGGCAGAATGGCTTATACAGGCAAATGGGTGTACCTGTACATCCCTTTCAATTTGCCGCCTTGCGGGAGGGCTCCGCGGGTCCCGCAAACTCGATGTTTGCCTGCGGCCCGCGATCGTGAGACGGATTGGCAGAACAAGGAAATGCAAGGCATTTCTGCCTGTCCTGTCATCGGGAGCAGTGATCGCTGTCATGTCAGTGGTAGCCCATCCCCCCCACAGTTAGAATCACTCTCTAGTACACACTTAACCCCTTAGTGTTTAACCCCTTCCCTGCCAGTGTCATTTATACAGTAGTCAGTGGCTATTTATAGCACTGATCGCTGTACAGAAATGACAATGGTCCAAAAATAGTGTCAAAAGTGTCCGATGTGTCCGCCATAATGTTGCAGTCCCAATAAAAATTGCAGATCGCCGCCATTACTAGTAAAAAAAAAAAAATGATAATAAAAATGCCATAAATCTATCCCCTATTTTGTAGATGCTATAACTTTTGCGCAAACTAATCGTATGCTTATTGCCATTTTTTTTTTTTTACCAAAAATATGTAGAAGAATACATATCGGCCTAAACTGAGGAAAAAATGTGTTTTTTTTAATATATTTTTGGGGGATATTTATTATAGCAAAAAGTAAAAAATATAGCTTTTTTTTTTCAACATTTCAAAATCTTTTTTGTTTATAGCGCAAAAAAAAAAAAAAAATGCAGAGGTGATCAAATACCACCAAAAGAAAGCTCTATTTGTGGGGAAAAAAGGGCGTCAATTTTGTTTGGGTGCAACAAGGCTCGACCGCGCAATTGTCAGCTAAATCGATGCAGTGCCGAATCTAAAAAAATGCTCCAGTCAGGAAGGGGGTAAATCCTTCTGGGACTGAAGTGGTTAACGTGGAAGAATCAGTTGTTGGACAAAGTTTTCAAACCTGCTGTGTTATTCCCTCTTGAATAATATTTTAGGTTGTCATAGAGTCATCAGATAGTAAGGCTGTGTTCTAATGTCTTTGGGCACCTTCATTTATGTGAAGATGAACTTAGAAAGTACAACATTTGGTTTGAATATTACAGAGGTCGTAAGGTAGAACAAATTTAATTAGTGCTAAATATTCATTTTTCCAATGATCTTTCTCTTCTAATACCACAGTCTGTTAAAGCGTTAAATGTCAGCGGACACATTTGTCTTTCTGTAACCTTTCTAGAGCTTCAGCAAAAGTGATAAAGCGTCACAAGGCAATTCCTACAAAATGAAGGTGAAATATCTGCTAATCACTACATTACCCATTCTAACTTCTTCAGACTCCCACAAGCCATTAAATGGGATGGGAAGTGTTCATAGGATTCCACAGAGTCTAACGAAACCAAACTATACACTGATATTGGCGTATGACTTTCCTCTGTGCATTTTCGGCATCATTGTAAGATGCTGACAGGTAGGAATCCACAAATACGACGCTTGTTAAGACAAGGGTAATGATTCTAGACATGTGAAAATGTGTGATAGCAAAGTCCAGGGGATCGGAAATGCTTCAGCTTGCTGGTAAATCTATGGAGATTATTAATGCCTACTTTAAACTTTCATTTTTATTAGCTGGAGAGTGCAAAATCTGGTTCAGCTGTGCACAGATTTAGCTTCCAGGTTTTATCGTCAAAACTTAACTGAATAAGCTGAAGTTAGAAGCCGATTGGCTACCATGCACACCTGTATCATAGAGCGACACATATATGAGAGTCTGAGAGGGCTGCACACCCCAATTACAATCTTTGAAAGGAAAAAAGTGAAAAGTTCCCCACGGGGCTTTTTAGCAGCAAATAGGAGTCAAATATTTTGTAAAAAAATCACAGATTTTTTATTATTATTTCAAAGGATGGTTAGACACAAAACATATATAAAAAATGTATTAAAATATGAGCTCTGGTATATACAAGGTGAGACAAATTAGGGTAGGAAAGGTTATACATCAATACATTGTAATGCCCCGTACACACGGTCGGATTTTCCGATGGAAAATGTCCGATCGGAGGGTGTTTTCGGAAATTCCGACCGTGTGTGGGCTCCATCGGACATTTTCCATCGGATTTTCCAACACACAAAGTTTGAGGGCTTGCTATAAAATTTTCCGACAACAAATTCCGATCGTGTGTACACAAATCCGACGGACAAAGTGCCACGCATGCTCAGAATAAATAAAGAGATGAAAGCTATTGGCCACTGCTCTGTTTATAGTCCCGACGTACGTGTTTTACGTCACCGCGTTCAGAACTATCGGATTTTCCGACAACTTTGTGTGACCGTGTGTATGCAAGACAAGTTTGAGCCAACATCCGTCGGAAAAAATCTTAGGATTTTGTTGTCGGAATGTCCGAACAAAGTCCGACCGTGTGTACGGGGCATAACACTTGAAATTACACTATCCAATGTATGGAAATGCCCCAATGCATTTCAACCTCAAAGGTTATGGTCTTCTTCAGGGGGTCCTCACATTTCTATAAATACATCAAGAGGACAGATTTCAATATTCTAATTATCATGTAATTTAATATCCAATACAGTATCAATTATTACGTCTACATTGTTTCGTGTTTGATTTATGTAATCACAGTGTATTTACTAGGGTTGTCCCGATACCGATACTAGTATCGGTATCGGCACCGATACCGAGCATTTGCCCAAGTACTTGTACTCGGGCAAATGCTCCCGATGCCTCCCCCGATACCTTGACTGTCAGCTGTGATCGGCGCGTGGGGGAGTTACAAGATTCTCCCCCAGCGGCTTTCACCAGCTTTAGTGACAGACAGCGGTGATCGCTCACAGCTGACTGTCACTGCATCCTCCTCCGTGCCCCCTCCTTTCCTCTGTCCCTCTCAGCTGTCCTCTCCATTCTGCTCTTATCTGTCCTTATCTGTCCCTCTCCGCTGTCCCCTCGTTCTGCTCTTATCTGTCCCCTCCATTCTGCTCTTATCTGTCCCCTCCGTTCTCCCCCTCAGTTCCTCCGTCCTCCCCCTCCTTCCTTTGTGTATGGATAGAGTCAGCTGACTCTGTCCATTCACATAACTGAAACATTGTAATCTTCTGTGATTACGATGTGTCAGTTTATGAATGGAGAGAAGCTGCGGTCTTCTCTCCATTCATTGTCAGTGCAGCTGAGGCTGCAGAGAAAGGGACTGGGGATTCTCTATCCTCTGTCTCTTTCTCTGTCTCAAGGGGGAGATATCAGAGGTCTGTTAAGACCCCTGATATCTCACCAAAGCCCCCCAAAAGGGCTGATTAAAAAAAAAAAAACAATAAAGAATAAAAAAATATTATTGTAAAAAATAAAAATTGTAAAAAAAAAAAAAATAACACACACATACAACGTTCACCCCCTCCCCCCCCCAAAAAAAAGCAAGCACTGTTAAAAAAAAAAAAAAAAATGAAAAAAAAAACACTGTCACGTGACATTAAAAAAAAAGTATCGGTAATCGGTATCGGCGAGTACTTGAAAAAAAGTATCGGTACTTGTACTCGGTCCTAAAAAAGTGGTATCGGGACAACCCTAGTATTTACCCTTTCCGCCAGGAAGGCTCGCTTAACCAGAGACTTCGTTAAAAAACAGATAATCCTCCCAAGTGCGATCCCGGACCCACTGAGAGCCTGTCCATGCCCTCAACCCAAAGAGGGCGACCCCGATCTGTGAGGCTTACAAGTGGCCACCATGCACACCTGTACCAGATTCTGAGTGTTCCAGTTTTAGTGAGGCCGGGTTCACATATATGCAAATTGGATGTGTTTTAACCGCTTGCCGCCCGCCTGCTGTCATATGATGGCGAGGCGTCGCGGCTCTCGTTCTGGGAGGGCGTCATATGACGCCCTCGCCTTCCCTACCCATCAGGGGGTGCGCGCGCGCCGCCGACGGCAATCGCGCACGCCCGCCGTGTCACTGGGCACCCGATGCGCGTGCCCGGCGGCCGCGATGTCTGCCGGGCACACGCGATTGCCCGGTAACACGGCAGGACGTGGATCTCTGTGTGTAAACACAGAGATCCACGTCCTGTCAGAGAGGAGAGATGACCGATCTGTGTTCGCAGTACAGAGGAACACAGATCGGTCTCCTCCCCTTGTGAGTCCCCTCCCCCTTCAGTTAGAAACATTCCCTAGGAACACAGTTAACCCCTCGATCACCCCCTAGTGTTAACCCCTTCCCTGCCAGTCACATTTATACAGTAATCAGTGCATTTTTATAGCACGGATCGCTGTATAAATGTGAATGGTCCCAAAAATGTGTCAAAAGTGTCCGATGTGTCCGCCACAGTATCGCAGTCACAATAAAAATCGCAGATCGCCGCCATGACTAGTAAAAAAAAAAAAAAAATAATAAAAATGCTATAAATCTATCCCCTATTTTGTAGATGCTATAACTTTTGCGCAAACCAATCAATATATTGCGATTTTTTTTTTTTTTTTTTTACCATAAATATGTAGAAATATAAGTATCGGCCTAAACTGAGGAAAAAATTAGTTTTTTAAAAAAAATGGATATTTATTATAACAAAAAGTAAAAAATATTGTGTTTTTTTCAAACTTGTCCCTCTTCTTTTGTTTATAGCGCAAAAAAAAAAAAAAGGCAGATGTGATCAAATACCACCAAAATAATGCTCTATTTGTGGGGAAAAAATAATAAAAATTTCATTTGGGTACAGTGTTGTATGACCGCGCAATTGTCATTCAAAGTGTGACAGTGCTGAAAGCTGAAAAATGGCTTGGGGGGTTAAAATGCACTGTATTGAGATGGTTAAACTGCATCCAATTCGCATGACATGTGAATGTAACCGGCTCTCAATTGATTGGTGACTGTGGTTTTAAAATGGGTCCTATGCGTTTTTAGGTCCGGTTCAGGTGCAAATTCAGGCAAATATTCTCATCAGAATCACACCTGAAGTGGTGAACAGGAACGCCCCGGACTTCGGACTGCAAACCGCAGCCGCACATACAGTATCTCACAAAAGTGAGTACACCCCTCACATTTTTGTAAATATTTTATTATATCTTTTCATGTGACAACACTGAAGAAATTACACTTTGCTACAATGTAAAGTAGTGAGTGTACAGCTTGTATAACAGTGTAAATTTGCTATCCCCTCAAAATAACTTAACACACAGCCATTATTGTCTAAACCGCTGGCAACAAAAGTGAGTACACCCCTAAGTGAAATTGTTGAAATTGGGCCCAAATAGCCATTTTCCTTCCCTGGTGTCATGTGACTTGTTATAGGGCGTACACACGGTCGGACTTTGTTCGGACATTCCGACAACAAAATCCTAGGATGTTGGCTCAAACTTTTTTTGTCTACACACGGTCGCACAAAGTTGTCGGAATTTCCGATCGCCAACCACGCGGTCACGTACACCACGTACGACGAGACTAGAAAAGGCCGGTTCAGAACCAAGCGCGGCACCCTTTGGGCTCCTTTTGCTAATCTCGTGTTAGTAAAAGTTTGGTGAGAGACGATTCGCGCTTTTTCAAACTCGTGGCTTTCAGATCGTTTTCTGCCATTCAGTTTGTGCTTGTGGGTTTGTATCTGCTCTTCAGTGCGTGCAGCAAGTTCCGCGTGACTTTAAGTAGTCATTGTATTCTTGTTCGTTCGTTACTGGTTTTCAGGTCGCTCTTCACAGGCCTTGCTGTTTTTCAGTGCGTTCTGTTACTTCGTTCTGAGCAGCCGACCGTTTTCTAGCCATGTTTCGTATGCGTACTCCTCGTAGAGTTCGTGCTGTGCGGGGGCTTGGTGTTGGGGTCCTGACGTTGACACAAGTCCAGTCCATGAACAGGGTGGGGAGGAGTTCATGGACCAAGAATTGGCTGCTTTAGTGTGACCAGTTCTCTCATATGCCTTTGCTCCGTGAGATCCGTGAGAATAATCCTGATGATTTCAGGAACTTTCTCAGGATGACGGACCCCGTGTTTCACCGTTTGTTGGCTTCGCTGACCCCCTATATCAGCAGGCAGGATACCTGCATGAGGCAAGCCATCACTCCGGAGCAGAGGTTGGTCGCTACCCTGCGGTATTTGGCCACAGGGAGAAGCCTACAGGACTTGAAGTTCTCGACAGGCATCTCCCCCCAGGCTCTGGGGATCAATATCCCAGAGACCTGTTCTGCCATCATCCAGGTCCTACAGAAGGAGTATATGAAGGTAAGATTTTTATCCTTTAATATCACATTTTATTGTATTGAATGTTTGCTAATATATTGTATTTCTTTCCTCATTCCCTAATTACCATGATTGTAATATGCTGTGAATGTCCCCTTTGTTCTCATGCATGCTGGATTTTTATGTAATTATTATTTTAGGTCCTTCATACATATTTGCCCTTCACTAACCTCCCCAGCATGGTGTCTCCTGCCCTATATTCACCTCATGTAGTCACTTAACAATGTATTTTATCAGCTCCATAGTAGTGCTTTACCCCAAACACCCCCTAAAATGTTTGGAAATGTTATTTTTGATTTAAATTCAGGCAGAGTGCCAGAGGCTTTTTTTTTGTGGTGTCCCCAAATAATTTTTAGTAACCCTCCCTCCCCCAACTGCTAAGTCAGCTGATCCCAATTCTCTATCCTCAATCATCTATCTGCTGACTTTGCCAAACCCATACACACTATACCCACCTCTTTAGTGCTCAGATTTATGGATGAATTCCCCAAAGCATGTAGTGCAAGGGCCTGCCTGTATACTTTCAAATGGTACAGTTTAAATTTTTTGGATCCTATTATTATCTTGATAGGTAATAGCAGAATGTCCAAATGTCCTCAAATGTGTACAATGTGTATTTATATCTTTGTATTATGACACTTCTTACCTGTCCAGTGGGCTGCCAATAGTGTAACTAAGGAGGGTCTGTTCAAAGTAATACCCATTATTTAGGCATTCATCTCTCAATGACGTGAAGAGGGTTACTTGTCCAAGATTTCCACACACCCCCTATAATGTTAAAAATGGCCCATGAGAGGGGGGGAGGGGGAATATGATAGGTGTACCTTATACTTTGGCCTTGTTAAATTCCCCTTACTAAATGCTATCTGGAGGTTGCCCCATAATGTTTGTGTCTAATCTGCTTGCCATGTTTCAGAGTAAAAATAGTAATGTTTATTGTTTTTTCCTCAACAGTTTCCTTCCACGCCACAGGAATGGCAGACTGTGGCCTCCCACTTTGCCCAGCGGTGGGACTTTCCTAACTGCGGAGGGGCAATTGATGGGAAACACGTCCACATCGTCCCACCACCCAACTCGGGGTCATACTATTATAATTACAAGGGGTTTAATAGTATAGTGATGGTGTCGGCTAATTACGACTTCTTGTATGTGGACGTGGGGAAGAATGGCCGGATGTCCGATGGTGGAGTCATCGCCCAGACGGAGTTCTACAGGTGCCTCCAGAATGGCAGCTTGGACTTGCCAGCTCCAGAGGACAATGTGGAAGGACTCCCATTTGTGTTCGTTGCTGATGAAGCGTTTGCACTGGGGGACCACCTGATGCGGCCATTCCCAATGAGGACCCTCATCCCAGAACAGAGGGTTTTTAATTACCGGCTGGCCAGAGCCCAAAGAGTGGTGGAGAACACATTTGGAATCCTGGCCAGCCGGTTCCGACTATTTCTGACACCCATCCATATGGCGGAGTATAAACTCAACCATATTATACTGGCGTGCTGTGTTCTCCATAACTTTTTAAGGAAACATTCGGCCAACTATGCTGGCTCAGTTGGGCCTGAGGCCGGAATCATACATCAAACCACACTGACAGCGCTTGAAAGTGGCCGTCCTGGCTTGCCCTCCCTGAGTGCCCGTGATGTCCGGTTACGCTACCTGGAGTTCTTTGCAGGTAGGGGGGCTATCAATATGCCAGACAATCTGTGAAGCCTTTTTATAATAAAAAAAAAAAGAAATTCTTTGTGGACATTTACTGCTTGTATTTGTTTTAGCTGACCCTGACAGAAATGTGTTGAGTCCAGAAAATGTTGTGATTGTGTAACCTTATTATACAAAGCACTGTTGGCTGTTATTTCCTAAATGCAAAAACACATTTCACTACAAGTGCACTTGCAACTGCACTAAAACTGCACTTGTAGTGCAAAGAGGATTTGCCCTTAGGAAATAACCCCCATTTTTCCTGAAAACAGCAATTACATCACCCCAAAAGTGTTGTAGTGTTGAGACAATAATCCACACATTCTTGAGTAACCAACTTTTTTATACCTGCACAATCACATGTGCATTTACCAAAGGTTTTTAAAACAAACCAACATGTTTGTTGTATAACAATTTTTGCAGTAGCATTATCAAAAATTGAAATGTCCATTTCAGATAAAACAGGCCTGTGTAAAACCAACAAGAAAGCCAAAAAACTTGAACTTACAAAGTTCACATTAGGTAAAACCTGAAGGCTATATCAGACATCAGTATTTAGGAACTGGGTTTGATATAGCGTTCAGATGGGGGGAAATCACCCCTGGAAAAGCCAAATTTGGAAGATGCACACCAATTTACGAATGTCAACATGTGCTATCTGCCATCAGGGGGGATCAAGGGACGTGTTTTGGGGGAGCAAGCCCTTCCTCAACGCTACTTTATAATTGAGGAAGGGGTTGCACCCCCAAAACGCGTCCATTGATCTCCCGTGATGGCAGATAGCACATGTTGACACACTGTGTGCATCCTCCAAATTTGGCTTTTCAAAACATTGCAAAAAGTTTTAAAAGATTGGACCACAATCCAAAAAATGATTTTGTAGGGTTTTAAATTTGCCCCAAAACATCAATGATGTTATTATTTTTTTTAATCACATCATTGATTTTTTGCTGTATGTTTTGCAGTTCTACATTACACCCCATGATCTCCCCGATCAGGATCTGGGCACTTTCTGATGTGAAACGTTCTGGATCCCTCACATCACGATCACCTAAAAAGAGAGAGAGAAAACAAAAACAGGTATCAAAAATCTGCCACCATCCATCTCTTACCTGAGCCAGTGGTCGCAGACACTCACCTGTTGTGGTGCCAATCTCCACCACATCTTCTTCTTCCTCCTGCTCTTCTTGGGTTGGTGTTAGTTCCCCTTCTTCCAGAGGTGGGGGGTCTGTGGTCTCCTCGGATGAGGGGTGTCCTCCGAGTCTTTTCTCCCCTATGTAAAACAAAAATGGTATAATTAGCACACAGATATTTGATGGCAGAACTAGAAATAGGAAACATTGCTTGGAAGTGGGGTACA
The DNA here is from genome assembly GCF_042186555.1 of Aquarana catesbeiana. NCBI lineage: Eukaryota > Metazoa > Chordata > Amphibia > Anura > Ranidae > Aquarana > Aquarana catesbeiana. The sequence goes on from NC_133331.1 coordinate 84,195,180, forward strand.
ATTGTCTATTTTGGCAGAGTTCCAAGATGTATTTTTTTTATAGGCCTTTGTCAGGCTGCAATACTTTACCTGTTTGGTACAAGCTTCACAGATGTAGCCCCCCCTATAGTATACACTGGAGCACCTGTGTGGCCCCCTAATAAAAATGGTGTTCTTGTGTCCCACACTAGTGCTCCAGTGTCCAGATGTGAAAACAGCTGCTCAGTGTCCTCTCCTTACACACAATCTAGTTTGCATTTCATTCGAGTAACAAACCCATCTACACAAACAAATATTTGGCATCCAAGTAGGCCCAAAAAAATGTGGGAAAATGCATATGGCCTAAACAATGGTGTTTTAGAGGCCGAAAGAAAAATGTTTGATACGAACGATTAATGGGCCCATGAACATTAAAGTTGCCCTTTTAAACGTTACAATTAAAGAAAAGCACATGGAGCAGCACGAACGTAATAAAGACAAAAAGAATAGGAACACAGCACAACTACTTACTTTTTTGCAGCACTCTCCGGATCTTTCGGTACTGCTCTGGCTCTCTTAACTTCAGGTCCGACCACCGCTTCCTGAGCTGATCTTTCGATCGTCGTACCCCGAAATTCTTGTGAAGGCTTTTGACCACTTTCGCCATGATCTTTGCCTTTCTGATGTTGGGGTTGGGGTAAGGCCCATACTTTCCGTCATAGTCGGACTTCTTCATGATGTCGACCATCTCCAACATCTCCCCAAAGGACATATTTGTGGCCTTAAAACGTCTCCTTCTGGATCGGGACGTGTCCGGATCCGGGCTTTCCTCCTCCTTCTCCTCGTTCCTGCAATTATCACGCACCTGCTGTGACTCCGCCATGTGCTCTTCCCCCACTGCGCTGAACGAAAAGGGGCGGGGAATAGACTAAAAAGAACGTCAGGGGCGGGCGGAGTTACACGCATGCGCAGTGTGTATAAAGCGTAACACGCGTGCGTATTACGTACGATCTGTGAGCAGAGGAAGGAGCATTGGACGCGCCGATCGTAAGAACGAAGGTAAGAGACAAACTTGTGCCTATACTGCTTCTACATTGAGGCCTATATTGTAACAAGATTAGGAGAGTTTTGTCTGACATTAGGCTTTGTCTTGTGTTGTGTCTTGCAGTGAACATGGATATGCTACTGAAAGACAATGACTTCATGTCAGTATTCGTAGATATGTTAAGGGAGCTGCCCTGTCTGTGGGAGATTAACCACCCCCATTACAAGAACCAAGCAAAGAGGAAGGCAGCACTGGTGCAATTGTGTGAAATTGTGAAGCAGGTGATCCCCACGGCAGCTATCACCTATTTAAAGATCTTAATTGGTGGCCTGAGGAGCACATATCTAAGGGAGCGCAAGAAAGTCCAGGATTTGCAGAGATCCGGAGCAGCAGATGACATCTATGTCCCCAGGATGTGGTACTATGACAGGCTGCATTTTCTGGCAGTCCAGACTGAACCCAGGTCATCACTCTCCAGTCTTCCTTCCACGCTTCCTTCCCCCCCGGCTGAGGCTTCTGATGCCCAACCTGGGCCTTCCAGGCAACATGTAGAGGAGCCCAGATTGAGCCAGGTATAGCATTCCTCTAAATATTTCTGCTTGTCCAATCAATGATGTTAACTAGATGTTTGTTTGGAGCACTAATTTATGATTGTGATTGATGATGCAAAAACTAAAACCATGTCCCTTTTTCATACACAGGGAAGTCTCAGCCAGGAGGTGGCCGGGCCGAGCCGGCTGGCTGATCTGCAGGTCCCTCCACCCTCCCTGAAAAGAGAAAGTGGCAGTAGGAGGAGTGCCCTAGAGGAGGCTACCAGAGGACTCTTTTGGAGGGCTACAGAGGTCCTGGGAGCACGACAGACCGTGGAGGAGGACATTGCTGCCGTCATTGCATATAAAATGCAGAGGATGGAGGAGGGCCAACAAGTCATGTGTGAGGCGCTCATATTGGAGGCTCTTAACAAAGGTATGAGGGGCCAAATGACAGCTCAGACACACCTTTGCGATGTTCCTCCTCCTCCTGCAGGTCCTCCTCCTCGTCCTCCCTCTCCTCCAGGTCCTCCCAGTCCTCCTCCAGGTCCTACTCCTCCTCCTGCCACATCTCCAACAGCACAGCCACAGCCGGGAAGGAAGCATGAAAGGAAGACCAGAAAGTGAGGACCCTGGATCCAGTCTGGTCGGCCAAAAAATGCAGCCTCTTGTGGTACCACAGCCTGGGGACACACATGTCATCTGCTGCTATCCGGATCTCTGCAAATTCTGGACCAGACTGCCCTCCCTTACATATGGACTCCTCAGGCCACCAATTTTGATGTTCAAGAATTGATGTCTGCCGTGGGGGTCCCAGGCTTCGCTAATTTCTCGTGTTGATCCAGTGTTGCCTTCCTCTTTGTTTGGTTCTGATCCCTTAATAAAGGATTTTTGTTTTGAATTATACTCTCCTATGTGTTTTACTTCAAAAAAGACAGTCTTTTTGTGAGGATTCAGGTACATTTCAAATATACAATGTGAAATGAACAAGGGACACCAAACAATCTCCTTGAGATTAAATAATAAAAGATATCAATGGTGTTGGGGTAACTTGACACACAAAACACACACAAAAATATTCTGGAGTAAAAATAAAAATAACATTGAACAAAGATCAGCCTTGGAAAAAATACAAACATTAAATTAAAAAAAAGGCTTAAAATCCCCAAAAAAATGAAATAAAAAAAAAAAAATTCTGTCAGATGTGACAACTAATAACAATATATTCAGGGAATCCCAATAAAAAAGCAAAAATAAAACTTTGTGAGAAGTGTGTGTGAATATGAGCAGCAAAACTACTTAATTCTTGTCACATTATAAAGAAGAAGAGAGTGCGCTGTATTAAACCATTTTTAACATTGCAGCGTGACGAAAGTGCTGTATCCATTGCGAATGCTAAGTTTACCAGAACGAGCTGTTCCGTCTTGGAATTTCTTCTGAGCGTGCGTGGCACTTTGTGCGTCAGTACCGGCCACACACGGTCGGAATTGACGCGATCGGATTTTGTTGTCGGAAAATTTTATCTCCTGCTCTCCAACTTTGTGTGTCGGAAAATCCGATGGAAAATGTCAGATGGAGCCCACACACGGTCGGAATTTCCGACAACACGCTCCGATCGGACATTTTCCATCGGAAAATCTGACCGTGTGTACGGGGCATTAGTGTTACAAGGTCTCAGGTGTGAAAGGGGAGCAGGTGTGTTAAATTTGGTGTTATCGCTCTCACTCTCTCATACTGGTCACTGGAAGTTCAACATGGCACCTCATGGCAAAGAACTCTCTGAGGATCTGAAAAAAAGAATTGTTGATCTACATAAAGATGGCCTAGGCTATAAGAAGATTGCCAAGACCCTGAAATTGAGCTGCAGCATGTTGGCCAAAACCATATAATGATTTAACAGGACAGATTCTACTCAGATGTCGACCAAAGTTGAGTACACATGCTCAGCATATCCAGAGGTTGTCTTTGGGAAATAGACGTATCAGCCTGTCAGTGCTCAGACCATATGCCGCACACTGCATCAAATTGGTCTGCATGCCTGTCGTCCCAGAAGGAAGCCTCTTCTAAAGATGATGCACAAGAAAGCCTGCAAACAGTTTGCTGAAGGCATACAGACTAAGGACATGGATTACTGGAACCATGTCCTGTGGTCTGATGAGACCAAGATAAACTTATTTGATTCAGATGGTGTCAAACGTGTGTGGTGGCAACCAGGTGAGGAGTACAAAGACAAATTTGTCTTACCTACATTCAAGCTTGTGGTGAGTGTCATAGTCTGGTGCTGCATGAGTGCTGCTGGCACTGGGGAGCTACAGGTCATTGAGGGAACCATGAATGCCAACATGTACTGTGACATACTGAAGCAGAGCATGACCCCCTCCCTTCCGAGACTGGGCCGCAGGGCAGTATTCCAACATGATAATGACCCAAAACACACCTCCAAGACGACCAATGACTTGCTAAAGAAGCTGAGGGTAAAGGTGATGGACTGGCCAAGCATGTCTCCAGACCTAAACCCCACAGTTGATTCAGAGGAAGACAAAAAAAAAAACAATAAAGCATGATACAATTTGCTCCAGCAGGGGAATAAATTCCATCCTTCTCCCCCAAGAGGCAATTGGATATTCCCTGGACCAACTTTACCTATAAATATTAGTGTCAATTTTGAGCATTTAGGAAAGAATCCAGGCCTTTTTTAAAACATTCCCTGATATGTTCCGTATTATGGTGAATATCACCAAGAGCGCTAGGGTTGCCTTCCTAAATGAACCTGTTGACAATATTTCCACACAAACTCAAACACTAATATATTTTCTGCTTTTGGCGGCTAAAATAGCAATAGATGCAGCCTGGAAGAGTCCTGTTGTGGATCTCTCTTCGATGAAGCACAAATTAACCTGGATAATGTTTAATGAAAAATGGCCCCTGTTCTAAAAGATACACAATCAAAGTTTGAGGAGGTCTGGAATTCTTGGATTCTATATATGAAATCTTCCTCTTGATGGTGGTGGGTTTTTGAACTGGGCAAAAGCAGAAGCTAGAACATACTGTTTTTTCCTTTCTCTATTCCTTTTCCTTTCCTTTCCTTCTTATTCTTTAACAACATTATTGTGAGTTTACAAGCCCCAATTTTATGTGTTAACGAGAGGACATGTGTGTTAATTACAGTACTGACGATGTTCCAGTATATTTTTCTTTTCGTCGTTTGGAAGCACATACACATTGATTCAAATAATTATTAACAATAAAAAATATTTTTTTTTTATAATATGTCATAAATCCTTACACAATTATCAATTGATTAAAAAAAATCCATGAAGAACACTATGCACTCCATATCTCAGGCATGGTGTGATCCCCTAAATATCCCCCACATGGAAGCTGTGTACATGGCTAGATGTTACACCAACTGTTTCCAACTCCTCCATGTGCTGGGGTTCCACTTTCCACCAAAGGTAGCTCTACATGTTTCGCGACTTAGTCCCTTCCTCAGGAGCTAGTGCGTCTATTTAAAGAGGAAATAAATCTTGTGAATATAAAGTATTATATATACATAAAACTAATTAATACAGATGATATAACACTAAATATAGAGTACAAATATTTATGCGTTCATTCTTGGGATCAGATGGGAGACCTATAGACAGATTGCGGCATCAATCCCTGTGCGGGGGCACATTCACCACTGGAGGGGACAGCAGGGAACAGAGTAAGTTATTTGCTTTTTAACTGATTTTACAAGGTTTTTAGGACATTGTTAGTAATAAAAAGGTTTTTGTTTTATAATACAGTAATACCTTGGATTAATTGGATTACGAGCAAAATTTGTTCCAGAAGCATGCTTGTAATCGAAAGCACTTGTATATCAAAGCAAATTTCCCCATAAGAAATAATGAAAACTCAGATGATTCGTTCCACAACCCCTGCTGGTGTATGCAGTACTGTATATGGCCAGAGGTGCGGGGGCGCTGGTGGCGCTTGGAGACACTCGGGAATTGTTGACACTTTCGGCTGCTCCAATGCATGTTATGCCCGCCCCACCCAGCTGGGAGTGTCTCCGAGTTCACCAGGAAGCGCTGGGAGCCACCAGCCCCCCTGGACCTCGGGCCACATATGGTAATATATACACCAGCGGCTTGAGTCCTGCTTGTCTTGTGAGACAGAGCTCGCAAATCAAGTCCGGATTTTAAAAAAAATATATTTTGTCTTGTGAAACTCTCATATACCACGTTACTCGCAAACCGAGGTATCACTGTATTATTTGACTTGATGTGTACACTACAGTATGTGCCTCCATATTTTCATAGTCCATAGTCCATATTTTTGATTTGACAGGGGGGCTCTACGCTGATAATTAGTGCAGCCCCATCAGTAATGCCTGCCAGTGCCCACCAATGATGAATGTCAATGCTTCCTCATCAGTGCCGCTTATCAGCGCCCATCATTGCCGCCTATCAGTGCCCATAAAGGCTGCCCATCAGTGCCGCCTATCAGTGCTGCATTTTAAAGAGGAACTGCCGTCTGCTCACATAATTTGTAATAAAAACATCTTTGCCATTCTGAAGCTTCCCTCCAACCACTTTGCATATTATTTTATATATACTGTGATTCTGTACTTGCCAAATATGCTGCAGAAATCTCCCTCCACTGAGTCTGGCTGCAATCATTTTAACTGTGGGCAGTTGACGCGGCTGCCTGTTCACTTCCTGGATTTACACAGAGGCACACCTCCAGCTCTGCAGCTCTCATTGGCCCTCTTATGGCTCATCCCCCCTCCCTTCCTGGCAAACTCTCTCAAGAGTGAGAGAGAGCTGTGCACAATGTCATAAGCTTAGGATTTTTACCAGACAAAACAGGAAGTGGGCTGTATAAGGTATTTACTGGCAGAAAAAAACTGTTTTACTATCCAAAGTTAAAACAACAAGGGCAGAAGATTTACTAGATGGAAAGATGAAAAAAATGACTGAAGTTCTGTTTTAATGCCTCCTCATCAGTGCAGCCTCATTAGCGCACATCAGTGAAGGAGAAAAATTACTTATTTACAAAATTTTGTAACAGAACCAAAGAAAAACCTTTTTTTTTTTTTTTTAATGTTGCTCTTTTTTCATTTGTTTAGCAAAAAATAAAAAGCACAGTGGTGATTGGCTTCCCGTCCAGCGGCCATCATTATACTGCAGCAAGTCGGCTCTCCAGTGCAAACCACTGTATGTGTACGTCGATCTTTGCATAGGAGATAGCAGGAGGGCGCCACCCGTGGCATGTGCCCGCAGTGAGAGCGTGCCCGCAATCACAGTGTACAGAGGTAGAATGAGGAACTGCCTATGTAAACAAGGCGATTCCCCATTCTGCCAGATTACGTGTCAGGGATCTTCTGTTCCCAGTGATCGGGAACAGTGATCTCTGTCATGTCCCTGGTAGCCCCCCCCCACAGTTAGAACACACCCAGGGAACACATTTAACCCCTTGATCGCCCCCTAGTGTTAACCCCTTCCCCACCAGTGTAATTTTTACATTGATCAGCACATTTTTAGCACTGATCAATGTAATAATGTCACTGGTCCCCAAAAAGTGGGGTCAGATTTGTCCGCCGCAATGTCGCAGTCCCACTAAAGATCTCAGATCCCCGCTAGTGGAATGCGCTGTGAATAGCTCATCTGCACTGCTCCAGCCAGCGCTCACACAAGTGGCCATGGTACAATACAACTGCTGATGTAAACAAGTCTGTATGGCCAGTCACGTTATACATAAACTTAAACTGAATATAGTTACGTGGCGTCAATAGCCAATTAATTGTTGCTAGAGTCCCCAATGAATGGAGGGTGTTCCGTCACCGATGTAAATAAGTCATCACAACATTCACATTCAGTTGACATAAAGCCATCAATAACCTCCAGGCATATTGGGATCAAGGCATTGTTATCTCATTCAAATTCCTTGTTACCTGAATTACCTGATGCTTTCTTGTAGCTGCTCACAGCGTACACAGGCTCTCACTGTGTGTAGCTCCAGCTGTGAGGATATACATCCATAGCCAACATAAACAAGTTACTAATTTACTGATAGGGATGGCTGTTCTAGCCGCTGGTGCCCTGTGGGGCCCTCCAGTTCCAGATGTGTAGCCTTGTAATAGAAAAATAGATGTTATGTTATATTATTTTTAGAGAAAATGCAGAAATGATGTGCTTTGGTTTTCCTAACAGTTTTGTGAATTTTTAACCCCATTATGAAAATATTGTAAAGTCATTATTTCAGTGATCAGTGCTAAAAATGTGCACTGTTACTGTACTGGCAGGGAAGGGGTTAACGCCAGGGGCGATCAAAGAGTTAAGTGTGTCCCTAGGGGATTATTGCTAACCGTGTGGGGGTTGCTCTGACTGGGTGAAGACAGAGATCGGTCTTCCTGCTCAGGAACACAAGATCTCCATCTTCTCCCCTGTCAGAACAGCAATCTGCCTCTACTGGGAATGATCGCGGGTGGCCAGGGGACATCGGGTCAGCCGAACCCGCTGATTGGCATTCCCTGTGCCTTCGGTGGTGCGCGCGTGCCCCCCTAGTGTCTATTGCATGAAATGACGTACAGGCAAGTTGTTCCGCACAATAGAGCCGACCTCCCGCAGTACATCTGCGGTAGGCGGTCGGCAAGTGGTTAATGCTCCCCTTTCAAGCTTTGCATACTTACCTTTCCTATACCTCCATCCCTATCCCCATCCCATTAATTCAAAGGGAGTGAAGGGCAGAAGCCCTGAGTCATTCAAGACCCCTCATTCTTAACCAGGGTTCCCTGGATTCCTTGGTTACTTCAAAGGTTGCTGTGACTGAATGGCCTTCCATTTGATGGTGCCTACATAATTTCAGGGTCAGCCAAGTAGTGCAGCAATGCTGCATTGTAGAGCAGCAAGTCTGTGGAGGACAGCACTAGAGGTAAGCTAAGTATTGAGAAAAGAACCTCTTTTTTTTTTTTTACTCCTGCATGGCAATTAATTTTTATATGTTTAGCTTTTAGGCTATGTTCACATTTGTAAAAAAGAGCCCTCAAGGATATTACATCTACTTAAAGCTACCACACACCTAGCCTATGTTCACATTTGTGCACTACCGTGCATTTTGGTGCAGAAGAAAAAGGGTCATGCACTTTTTTTGTGGGATTTCCATGCATAGGGCAGCCCATTGAAATGAATGGAGGCTTCAGAATCTCCCCGCCAGAGCGAGCATCTAAATGCACCAATCCAGAAATGTAAGCATGCCAAGGATAAGATATTGCTCAAACCAACCCGATGTTCTTGCGGTATAAGGCCTCAGCCAGCGCTGCTCCGGCCATGCCCCCTAGTGCATTTGCACCGGTGAGCAAACCCATGATTGGTGGGGCAAAACATGTCAGGGGGGCATAGCTGGAGTAGCGCTGGCTGAAGCCATATATGTGTGAGAAAATTATATGTAGGTATATGTGAGAACATTGAGTCGGTTTGAGAAGCTTCCCATCTTTGGCACATTAGAAAGAATAGTAATAGCCGCAGAGCTAGATTCAAAATATATTAACACTGTTTTACTATTACTGGGCCTCTTGATTGCATATACTGGGTGGGATATTTAAAAAATGAGCCCAAGTCAAAATCTCTGCTGTTATCTCAATACTTTATGTATTTTTACCCAAAATAATTTTTTGTAGGTTTGCTCAGATTTTCCACTATAATTTTTTATGAAAACATTTTTTAACAAAGGTCACATATCAGTAGATCAAATAGCATTGTACAGAAATTGACAGTAACAGATACACAAAGGTTTTGCAGGGTGGAGAACATCATCATTTTGTTGTCCTAGAGAAATATTGAACAGTCTGAGATAGACTTTGTGATTACATTAAAGTTTCAGATTGGTGGAGTAGGTCTATACCAGGTGGGAGGAGGTCAAGGGGCATTAAGCTCTCCATTTCCCCCCTCCGCACAAGGTCCTCCAGAAGAAAGCAATCCAGAAGTAGTGTGCGGTGTAGGGTGGACATTAAAGTCTGCTATGGAAAGTCAGATCTGTGAATGGGACATGGGGGTTTCAGGTGGTGTGAGGGTATTTTTGTCGTTGCTTCTTTTCCAAAGGAAAAAAGAAGATTGTATATGTAGCAGCCAAGCACACAGCAGTTTGCAGTCTCTCAACTCAGAAACCTGGCAATGCTTGTCTTTTAACTGCAGTCTCTTCACGGTACAACTGCCTTGAAGATAGTGGATTAGTGGACTACAGCTCAGAGAACTTCATTGTAAAAGTAACCCTAAGGCCCTTTTCACACTTATACGACTTCAAAGTGGCGCGATTTTACTGTGATTTTGCAGCCGCGATTTTGGAGCAGTACTACTTTGTACAAATTTGCCACAACTTTGGCATTAACCATTCTCAGCTTGTGCTTACAAAGTAGTGCTGAAATCGTGTCTATATTATTCAGGTACGATTTGCATGCTACTTGAGGGTTTAACATTGAGGTCTATGGACATCAACTCGCATGGAAGTTGGACCAAATATTGACTTTAACAGACTTATTTGCTGTATGCTTGTCCTGGAACCATGACCCAGGAGTATGAAAACCAAGCGCAGCCAAACATCTAACATTTTCAGTTTAAAGCAGAAAACAGCACTTGCGATATTTCTGGTGTAGCTGGGTACTTAGCTAGCTAGATGGAACGAAGAACCAGAGAGCTTGGGTTCTCCCTCTGCTGTGCCGCAGAGTGGGCTGTGTGTGTCTCTGCACACTCTACTCTCTTAGCAACAGTGAGCCTGTGAGGTACCTGGAAAAAAGGGTATAAGTACCACAGCGCTGACGGCCTGAATAAATACAATAAAGTGCAGCTGTAATGCATGCAAAATTAATAACAAAAAACCCCAAAAATATATTAAGCATGTAGCCAGTAAAAAGTTTTAAAACACGTGCATATATGTATAAACCTCTAGTTGGAAGGTTTCTTTCACAGGTGTTGCTGTGCTAGAAATAGTGCAAATCAATATTAAGCATGTGACCCAATGGTGTATTTAGGTTTTGTGCTGCCCTAGGCCTGACTAAACTCATGCACCCCCTAATTTAAATACAACCCACCTTTCCTGTCAAGGCCACACCCCTTCCTATTTAAGACACGCCCTGTCATCTGTAAACCACACTCCTTCCTCTTTCAATTGATGGGCACAGTGGCTGCGTTTGATTGTACAGTGGTGGCAATTGATTGGCACAGTGGCTGAGTTTGTTGACACGGTGGCTGCGTTTGGGCACAGTGGCTGCAATTGATGGGCACAGTGGCTGCGTTTGATGGCACAGTGGCTGCGTTTGATGGCACAGTCGTGGCAATTGATAGGCACAGTGGCTGCGTTTGGGCACAGTGGCTGCAATTGATGGGCACAGTGGCTGCGTTTGATGGCACAGTCGCGGCAATTGATAGGCACAGTGGCTGTGTTTGATGGCACAGTGACGGCAATTGATGGACACAGTGGCTGCGTTTGGCACAGTGGCGGCAATTGATGGGCACAGTGGCAGCAATTGATGGGCACAGTGGCAGCAATTGATGGGCACAGTGGCGGCAATTGATGGGCACAGTGGCTGCATTTGATGACACAGTGGCGGCAATTGATGGGCACAGTGGCTGCGTTTGATGGGCACAGTGGCTGCATTTTAAAGGGGCATAGTGGTGTCCATTGATGGGCACAGTGGCTGCGTTTGATGGGAACAGTGGCTGCATTTGATGGGCACAGTGGCTGCGTTTGATGGGCACAGTGGCTGCATTTGATGGCACAGTGGGGGCAATTGATGGGCACAGTGGGGGCAATTGATGGGCACAGTGGTGGCAATTAATGGGCACAGTGGCTGTGTTTGGCACAGTGGCAGCAATTGATGGGCACAGTGGCTGCATTTGTTGGTACAGTGACTGTGTTTGTTGGCACAGTGGCTGCATTTGTTGGCACAGTGGCTGCGTTTGATGGCACAGTGGCTGCGTTTGTTGGCACAGTGGCTGCGTTTGTTGGCACAGTGGCTGCGTTTGATGGGCACAGTGGCTTTGTTTGATGGGCACGGTGGCTGCGTTTGATGGGCACAGTGGCTGCGTTTGTTGGCACAGTGGCTGCGTTTGATGGCACAGTGGCTGCGTTTGATGGCACAGTGGCTGCGTTTGATGGCACAGTGGCTGCGTTTGATGGGCACAGTGGCTGCGTTTGGGCACAGTGGCTGCGTTTGTTGGCACAGTGGCTGCATTTTTTTGGCACAGTGGCTGCATTTGATGGCACAGTGGTGGCTGTTGATGGGCACAGTGGCTGCGTTTGGCACAGTGGCTGCGTTTGATGGCAGAGTGGCTGTGTTTGATGGCACAGTGGCTGCGTTTGATGGGCACAGTGGCTGCGTTTGTTGGCACAGTGGCTGCATTTTTTTGGCACAGTGGCTGCATTTGATGGCACAGTGGTGGCAATTGATGGGCACAGTGGCTGCGTTTGGCACAGTGGCTGCGTTTGATGGCAGAGTGGCTGTGTTTGATGGCACAGTGGCAGCGTTTGATGGGCACAGTGGCTGCGTTTGATGGCACAGTGGTTGCATTTGATGGCACAGTGGCAGCAATTGATGGGAACAGTGGCTGTGTTTGATGGGCACAGTGGTGGCAATTGATGGGCGCAGTGGCTGCGTTAGATGGGAACAGTGGCTGCATTTTCTGGCACAGTGGCGGCATTTTCAGGCACAGTGGCTGCATTTTCGGGCACGGTGGCTGCGTTTTTGATAGACACAGTGGCTGCGTTTGATGGCACAGTGGCTGCATTTGTTGGCACAGTGATTGCGTTTGATGGGCACAGTGGCTGCGTTTGCACAGTGGCAGCAATTTTGGGGCACAGTGGCTGCATTTGGCACAGTGGCGACAAGTAATGGGCACAGTGGCTGCGTTTGATGGGCACAGTGGCTGCGTTTGATGGCACAGTTGCTGCATTTGATGGGAACAGTGGCTGCGTTTGGCACAGTGGTGGCAATTGATGGGCACAGTGGCTGCGTTTGATGACACAGTGGCTGCGTTTAATGGGCACAGTGGTGGCAATTGATGGACACAGTTGCTGTGTTTGATGGGCACAGTGGCTGCGTTACTAAAGCTGCCTGGGTATACAAGTTTTTAAATTGGTCCTGACTCCTGGCTCCCGGTTTCAAACCACCTATATTATATAGATGGATTGAAACAGCGAGCCAGGAGTCAGGACCAATTTAAAAACTTGTATACCCAGGCAGATTTAGTATATATCCATTCACTCACTCTCATCAATTTGTACGGGTAACCCTATTTGTAGGGTTCCCGCCGCCGTCGTCCTCCTCTCTCTCGCTCCTCCTCCTCTGGTTACAGAGAGACCCGTCCCGACTCCCCACCCCAAGCTGGAGAGCATGCAATGATGCCATGTGGAGGTGGGTAGGCGGAGCATTAGGCTCCGCCTCCACCAGTTAAGCTGTGTGCAGTGACACTGACAGTCTGTCATGGTGCGTCTTATGGGGGGGCAGTCGCTCCCCCCCCCCCCGGCCAAGTATGCGCCCAAGCCGCCCATACTTCCAGTGCTGAGTGCAAGGCCCGCGGGAGGCTGTATCTGAGCGGGATGGGTCGAGGGGTTTTTCGTGTGGGGGGTGGCAAAGAAGATGCCGCCCCTCGCAAAGTGCCGCCCTAGGCCTTGTCGGCCTAGGCTAAGACACAGCACTGATGTGACCAGTGAAAGTCCAAAAAAGACGTGCACATAAACATATACCCTGTTTCCCCGAAAATAAGACCTAGCGTGATTGTCAGTGATGGCTGCAATATAAGCCCTACCCCCCAAATAAGCCCTACCCTGTTTCCCCGAAAATAAGCCCTACCCTGAAAATAAGACCTACAATGACTTTAACTAGGGCTTATTTGGGGGGGTATGGCTTATATTGCAGCCATCACCGACAATCACGCTAGGTCTTATTTTCGGGGAAACAGGGTAGCAGTTCTCAGTTGATAAGTTCCTTTCCCAAGTCCCTTCCAAAAGTGCTGCTGTGCTAAAAAAACATATGATGCGGTAAACAGGTGCATACGGGACCCCCCCCCCCCCCCTTATGGTTGAACTCACCAGATCCAATGGACCCCCAAGCAGTACTGAATTGCTGGTCAGCTAGGCGTACTATGGTGAGCGGGGTGATGAAAACGCCAACTCCTGGGTGCAATCCTTCCTGGGGTGTTTTCAGGCACAAACATATGGAGAAAGAGCCTGCATAGTAAAGTATGTCTTGTTTAATTCATTAAAATCAAACTTTACATAGTTCCAATCATAAAATCAATCTTTACAAAGTTCCAAGGTGGAGGGCAAACGGATGAACATCAATTACCAGTCCATTAATCAATAGGTTCTCTCACAACCTAACTGCATTTGAACGGCATCGGACGTGATGTCACCATGGTACCACAACCTGGTCTTTGATAACACCCTGTGGGAAGGTCTTTGATAACACCCTGTGGGAAGGGAGAAACGCAGCATCAGAAGCAGCTTGCGGCACCGCAGTGACATCACATCATCAACTGATTTGTGCCTGAAAAGACCCCAGGAAGGATCGCACCCAGGAGTTGACGTTTTCATCACCCCGCTCACCATACTAAGCCTACCTGACCCGCAACGAAGTACTGCTTGGGGGTCCATTGGACCTGGTGAGTTCAATCATAAGGGGGGGTGGATTCCGTATGCACCGGTTTACAGCTTCATATTTTTTTTTATTTTTTTTAGCACAGCATCACTTTTCAAATGAGAACTGCTATATGTTTATGTGTACATCTTTTTTGGACTTTCACTGGTCACGTGCTTAATATTGATTTGCACTATTTCTAGCTTAGCAGCACCTGTGGAAGGCACCTGTGAAAGGAACCTTCCAACTAGAAGTTTATACACATTTGCATGTGTTTTTTAAGCTTTCACTGGCTACATGCTTTAATATATTTTTGTTTTTTGGGGGGGATTAATTTTGCACTTTATTTTGTATGCACTACAGTTGCACTTTATTGTATTTATTCAGGCTGTCAGCGCTGTGGTACTTATACCCTTTTTTTCCATGTTTTGACTTATGTAATGTACAGCAGCAGCAGGCCTAATCACTAATTAGTATCTTTAACACAGGGGATTGTTTTTTCACACTGTGATGTATCTGACACAACTGCTGCTCAGGACACTGGTAAATGTAGTCTGGGAGAAGGCTTTGTGCTGGGACAGTGTATGGGCTGCAAACTACAACACCAACATTCCCTGCAAACAGAGGAGAAGGGATGGCAGAGTTTCCCAAACTTAGAGAAAACAGAAGGATGACTTGTGTGCAGGGAACTGGAACAGGACAAACCTGTTGCTGGTAATGGTCTGTGCCTACCCCAGAGAGAGCTGAGTCTGTGAGAACTGGATCATGAGGACTGAGTTATTAGGGACTGGGTTCCTGGGGATTGCACACTGACAAGCATACAGGACAGGGTTCGCTCTGTGCCAGGACTGGTGAGTGGATTCAGCTGTGATTACTTCACTACTGTTAGCAAATCAGTACTACAGGTAACTGCCAATTTTGCCTCGCAGCCCCAAAGCAAATCACTGCATACAGTTTAAAAGAGAAGGTATTAAGTGCACCACCATACAGATAGGGCCCCAAAAGTTAGCCAGCTGAAGTGTACAAGTCAGGTGCCAGATACTGTATAACAGAGTCCTAGGGGTAACCTGCTTCAGGATAATATACACATACACTAAATTCAACAAAACTGGTCCAAAAAGATCCATACACCCACTCTTTAAGTACCACCACTGTGCCAAAAGTAACACAAATGTGCAACAGCTGCTACTTTAAACGAAATATATATACATAAGCATTTACAGTGTAAACTAAAGTAAATAGTAGCGCTAAACAGTATAAATAAACCCAGTGACAGGTGATAGTGATCAACCCTAATACATAAATAAACAACTAATAATAAAGTTTGTGCAAAAATAGTCCATAACTGAGACTGGATTGTCTCAAACAAGGAAAGCTGAATATATCTTGATGTGAGATCTTCAAAACTTTTACCACACTGCGTGCACTCAGTGTTTCCACTCCCCTTTGGTTAAAACTCACCAAATGGAGGGGGCGTGGCCTGCAGCGGAGCCACATGGTCGCATAGCGCCGGAGCTCCGCCGACACAGGAGTTAAACGGCCTATAGCAGACCATCAATGCAACCTTTCCACTCTAATCCACGGCGGACCGGCCCATTAAGCCTCCAAGATCATGCCCAGCAAACGGCGAAACAATAGACGCCTGCAGCGCTTGATGGACTTTTAATCCCTGAAAGCTAATGGAGGTAGGCAAGATGGTGCCGAGGCCTACACTCCTCCGGCAGCCTCAGCACACAGCAAGGCATATAAAAAAAGCAATCATCCTCCAAAATACACCTCACTTGATCCCCAACACTCCTATCCTCCCTCACCATCATCTAACAGTCCTGCTAAAAGTCCAGGCCCAGGCAGGAAGGTAAATTTTTGATTCTTATATGTGACCGGAACTCCACCATGTACACGATTGTTACCGTGTACTCCCCCAACAAGCATCAAGTTCACTTTTTCAATAAGCTAATAAAAAAGATCCGAAAGCATCAAAAAGGTCTGTTAATAATCAGCGGAGACTTTAACGCCACCCCGGATCAAACGTGTGACTCCACATCTCTTTCTAAGCGCGCCAATCCTGCCTTACTCCCTTCTATGCACAATCAAAGCTTATATGATGCATGGCGCTGTTTACATGCAGACGAAAGGGATTTTACTTTTTTTTCCCCACCACATCAGGTTTACACAAGAATAGACCTTTTCTTAGTAGACCAGCGAGTCTTACTTCTGACCAAAAATGCTACCATAAATACAATAACATGGTCTGATCATGCTTCCATTGTCCTGTCTATAACAGACGCATCTTCAGCCAAACAAAGTTCGTTATGGAGAATCAACCCGTACTTGGTACAACAAGTAGAGACCAAAGCAGTTCTGCTGACTCATTTGCAGGAATTTCTAACCAATAATGTGGGCTTGGTACAAGACCACTTTACTTTGTGGAACGCTCATAAAGCGTTCATGAGGGGCATTTTGGTACAGCTTGGGGCAAGGGCAAAGCAGAGGCAAAAGCGGTTTCCTCACACAGGAAATCTCAAATTTAGAGGCTCAAAACAAAATTAACACCATGCCGACCCTCTCAAAAAAATTATCACAACTTAGGCATGACCTTAGACTCTTATTACTACATAACTTTGAAAAATCATCAAGATGATTAAAAATGAATTATTATGTACATAGTAATAGAGCTGGCAAGCTTCTAGGGCAGAACATTAAGGGACACAGATACAGAATAAAAATTCCCTATGTAATCCACCCAGGCACCAAGCAAAAAGAATACCACCCACAAAAGATAGCAGACGCCTTTAGTTTCTACTATGGGTCGCTATACAATTTAAAGGATGACCCTCAAACGTATCAACCAACTCTCAAATCGATCAACAGATTCTTAGCTACTATAGCTATATCTAAATTAATGCCTGACCAGCTCCATTCTTTAAAATTTACCATTTACAGAACTAGAAATCCATAAAGCTATTGAGGCTCTTCCCCAAACAAATCACCAGGCACAGACGGCTTTAGTGGAGAATATTATAAAGAATTCAAGACCCTTCTATGCCCACATTGAATTCAAATTTTTAATACCGCCGCTGCCTCTGCTTCTTTCCCACCTGAAATGTTGGAAGCACTAATCTTCACTGCCAAAGCCAGGAAAGGAACCAAACTCACCTTCAAATTTTAAACCGATTTCACTCTTAAAAATAGATTTTAAACTATATGCAAAGCTGACAGCCTTACACATGGTCACCCATCATCCCCACACTTATACATCCTGACCAAAGGGGTTTTACCCAAAACAGGCAAACATCGGACGCTACTTGAAGGCTGGTGAACATTATCCACATGGCTGAAGCGCAGGAGAGGCCTTCTCTGCTTCTGACACTGGACGCAGAGAAGGCCTTCGATCACATATTCGGCTTTGTTGGAAAATTTTCACGCCCATTATGGCTTTATATTCCAGGCCATCCGCCAGGGTGTATATGTCCGGGGTTTTATCTATGCTTTTCACAATATCTAATGGAATGAGGCAGGGGTGTCCATTGTCCCCCTTAATATTTAACCTTTTTGATGGAACCCTTAGCCATCTACATTAGAAATCACCCAAACATTAAAGGCTTCCCAGCTGGTGACGGGACCCATACTATCAGCTTATTCGCAGATGATATAATTATGACAAACGTGGAATCTTCCCTAGCTGCAGCACATGACACCCTAGCTATGTTCAATCGTATTTATTATTATAAAGTCAATGACAGCAAATCTCATATATTAGGTCTAGGAATTGACTCAACATTGAAAACTAAGCTTGAAATGCAATACCCTTATTCCTGGAGTACTAACGGAATACAATATCTGGGTATAACATTGACGGCAAGTCGGCAACCACTGGCCAACTGATTTAAGCAAACTATACCTCATTTCTCACTAAACTTAACTACAGGCTACAGGCCATGTCAAAAATAGAGTTGACATGGTCTGGAAGACTGGCAAGATGACCATACTTCCCCAATTTTTTTACCTGTTCCGAACCCTTCCCATTCCTGTTGCTGACTCATTCTTCTCTAAAGCCCAATCCATGGTGTATAACTTTCTGTGGCAAGGGAAAAAAGCTAGATGCGCTTTCCAAAAGCTGATCAAATCACAAAGTGTAGGAGGGGTAAGGTATGTTCTACTAAAAGACTATTATCTAGCAGCTTTCCTAGCACAGGCCAGACAGTGGTTCCCACATAACCATACATCTAGGTGGCGCGAATTAGAGAATCATCAATGCCCCCACAAAAATTTACTTGACTTATTACTGGCTAGTAGATTTATGCCCAAGGACCCCATAGGTATTTCACCTCCAATGTATGCAACTATCCAAGCTTGGAAAATTCTTTTAAATACCACCATATTTATATCTTATATCATATCTGTATCCAGCCTACAACTCCTGATCCCAAATTTAAAAGTCAAACATTGGATACCCAAAGGTATTGCGAATGTCACGGATATAAGAGTTGGCCCAGCAATCAAGTCCTTTAGAGCATCCCAATTAGAGTTTGGACTAGGTCCAGATGATATGTACACCTATATCCAAATTTCACATCTCTTATCAACTATTCCTGACACATCCACTAAAAGGCATCTCTCTAATGTATAACACCAGAAATCACTCTTTACGAAAACCCCTTCTATGAGAACGTGGGAAATAGACTTGTCAACTCCAATGAACAATGGATTAAAGCAATTTCATCTACCTATAAAGCCACAAAAAGCGCCAATTTATGGGAACTCTACCAGAAATTATTATTACGGTGGTACTTAACACCTACAAGACTAGCAGGTTTCATACCACATACCTCTCCGTTGTGCTAGAGACATTGTAGCAACAGAGGTTCAGTAATCCATATATTTTGGAAATGTCCCTCACTATGAACCTTCTGGTCCGCCATCTACAGTACAATAGCAAATATCACGAATACCCAACCTCCTCAAAACCCGGGCGTGGCCATTCTATCCTTAGGAATAGAAGAAATCCCACCTCGATTAAGGAAAATTGTTTCTCACATACTTTTAAGCGCTAGACTAGAAATAGCTAAATGCTGGAAAAAGAAGGAAGCTCCAACCATTACGGAAGTACTAAGAACCACTCATTTACACATCTCATATGAAGTAATGTTTGCTTCATCCCAGGGTAATTACCAAGCACAACATCAAGATTGGAAACCCTGGTTGGACTGGTATACTAACAATAAAGCTTAATTACTATACCTTTTTTATATACACCTGAATCCTCTACCAAAATGTTGATAAACAATTCTCTTGTTATAAGTCACATCCTTTTTTCTTGTTAATACTGTTATACACATAGTTATACTTCTAGGTTAACCCGATCCCAATCTGAAATGTCCAAGTTCAATTGATGCATAGCTCATGCCACTTGATGAGATGTTACCAGACTATGTGACGGGGCCTGGCTTACCCCGCCTGGACGAGCAAGGTGTGTTCCCTTGAGGGGCGTTTAGGCTTATGTCTCTGGGTACCTGTGGCGCGGAATATCGGTATATAAGGGCAGAGTTGCTATTTGAACTAATGATTGTACCTATTACTTTTTCATTAAATGTGTTGGAATCTTTCCCGAAGTGAACTTAGACCTTTATATGCTATACTATTGGGATGAATATTTATAAATGTCACATGCGAAATACTATGTCACATTTTCTTGTTAATGTTTTTCTATTATTATCTCTTTTTTTGTGAAATGTAATTAAAAAATATTCAATAAAAATCTATTGTTAAAAAAAAAAAAAAAAAACTCACCAAATGACTGTGCTTTGCACTCTCATGCTTGGCAAAACAGCATCAACCCTTACAGGGTTAGATATCCACCGATATCCAGACATGACACCCGATATCATGGACTCTCCATATATAATGAAACAAAGTGCTCCAATAGTGAAGTATCGTTGTAAAAAGTTTATTCTATTATCTATCTCTTTGCACTCACATAAGCTCAAATCAATGAAGCCTAGAGGCATCCACTTGCAGCAGCAAGTACTGGTGTAATGTGGTCTCAGCGGACACAGCATAGGTGAACTGAATCTCACCAGCAAAAGCTCGTGATCCTCTGAGCATCACTTCCAGTATAGCGTCAAGTGTGAAAAACTGGTTGCCATACTGCCACGTCCTGACGTTTCGTCATAACGACTTACTCATGGGACAGATTTGAGCTTATGTGAGTGCAATGTTTGAAGCTATTTTAATAGAATAAACTTTTTACAACGATACTGAAATATTGGAGCACTTTGTTTCATTATATATGGAGAGTCCATGATATCAGGTGTCACGTCTGGATATCAGTGGCTATCTAACCCTGTAAGGGTTAATGCTGTTTTGCCGAGCATGAGAGTGCAAGGCATTGTCATTTGGTGAGTTTTTAACCAAAGGGGAGTGGAAACACTGAGTGCACGCTGTGTGGTGAAAGTTTTGAAGATCTCACATCGGGATATATTCAGCTATGGTTTCATTCTTTTTCTATCCTTTTCCCCCTTTTCCCCTCTTTTTTGCCCCATCACCATCACATCCTCAGCCCACCCCCTCCTCCTCTCCTTCCCCCTCCCTTTCTCCCCCCTTTTTTTTTCCCTCCCCTCTTTTTCCCCTCCCTGTCCTCACTTCTAATCCTTTCACTTGGTTTCTCTCTTTTCTTTCTTCTTTTTATCAGTTCTCACATAGACCATCCATATGCAATATTAATATAATAATAATATTTTTACATCAAACAATATAGGGTATATGTTTAAATACAATAATGTATATAAATACATATAGAAATTTCTCAATCATTTTTTTCGAGATGTCCACTTACTACATACGATACTTTACCATAGGCGCTGTTCACACCCTCCTCTTCTGAATTTTGGGGACCATTTGGTGTATGACTGCTCGTAAGGCATGCATAAGCGACCCCCTTGCTGACTGGGACAATCCTGGGGAGACATTGGGATTAAGTAAAGGGGAGTTTTTTTCCCTATAGAGGCCACCATGGCTTAATAATACGACTGGTAAATCTAGATATAATAAATATTGTTTAATGTTTCTTCTTTTTCATCTTTTAATTTTAATACATGTTAACACTTTTACTGTCTATTTATATCCTCTGAAGAAGACCCGTTGGGGTCGAAACGCTGCAGAATCTTACATACAAAGACTCATGTACTACTGTTTCTATGGTGTAAATATCACTGTGTATTTTTATTGGATATTGTTATGTAATTGGCGCTGTTTTTATTGTTCATAACTTTTGTACTACAGTTCATGTTTTGACTGTTTATGTCCAGAGCAACACATTTTTTGATACTTTGTGAGAATAAAAACTACTTATTACTCTTTCAGTATACATTTTTTCAAACACTGTTGGCTGCTAAACCTCCCCCCCCCCCCCATGGGGGATAATCCTCTTTTTTGGATATATTCAGCTTTCCTTGTTTGAGGCAATTCAGTCTCATTTATGGACAATTTTTGCACAAACTTTATTATTATTTGTTTATTTATGCATTAGTGTTGATCACTATCACCTGTCACTGGGTTTATTTATACTGTTTAGCGCTACTATTTACTTTAGTTTACACTGTAAATGCTTATTTACATACACTATATTGTCAAAA
This sequence comes from Aquarana catesbeiana, assembly GCF_042186555.1. Lineage (NCBI taxonomy): Eukaryota > Metazoa > Chordata > Amphibia > Anura > Ranidae > Aquarana > Aquarana catesbeiana. The sequence continues at coordinate 84,216,966 of NC_133331.1, forward strand.
GTATTGGGACACCTGCTTTTACACGCACATGAATTTTAATGGCATCCCAGTCTAATGCCCCGTACACACGGTCAGATTTCCCTACAGAAAATGTGTGATAGGATCTTGTTGTCAGAAATTCTGACCGTGTGTAGGCTCCATCACACATTTTCCATCAGATTTTCCGACACACAAAGTTTGAGAGCAGGCTATAAAATTTTCAGACAACAAAATCCGTTGTCGGAATTTCCGATCGTGTGTACACAAATCCGACGCACAAAGTGCCACGCATGCTCAGAATAAATAAAGAGATGAAAGCTATTGGCTACTACCCCGATTATAGTCCAGACGTACGTGTTTTACGTCACTGCGTTCAGAATGATCGGATTTTCAGACAACTTTGTGTGACCGTGTGTATGCAAGACAAGTTTGAGCCAACATCCGTCGGAAAAAATCCTAGGATTTTGTTGTCGGAATGTCCGATCAATGTCCGACCGTGTGTACGGGGCATTAGTCCATAGGGTTCAATATTGAGTTGGCCCGCCCTTTGCAGCTATAACAGCTTCAACTCTTCTGAGAAGGCTGTCCACAAGGTTTAGGGGTGTGTCTATGGGAATGTTTGACCATTTTTCCAGAAGCACATTTGTGAGGTTAGGCACTGATTTTGGACGAGAAGGGGCCTGGCTCACAGTCTCCGCTCTAATTCATCCCAAAGTTGTTCTATCGAGCTGAGGTCAGGACTCTGTGTAGACCAGTCAGGTTCCTCCACCCCAAACTCGCTAATCCATGTCTTTATTGACCTTGCTTTGTGCACTGGTCCAAATCATTTGGTGGAGGGGGGATTATGGTGTGGGGTTGTTTTTCTGGGGTTGGGCTTGGCCCCTTAGTTCCAGTGAAGGGAATTCTTAAGGCTTCAGCATAACAAGACATTTTGCACAATTTCATGCTCCCAACTTTGTGGGAACATTTTGGGGATGGCCAGTTCACTGTTTATGCTGCATTCAAACAGATTAATTTACCTGTATCAATTTTATGCATTGAAATGTATTTTGCATTGCAATAATTTGCTTACTCTCAATCAAGCAGCCTTATGTCTTTTGCTGTATACTAATACTTAAAGTGGTAGTAAACTCTTGAAAAAAAGAAATGTTTCCTCCTGCAAGGCAATATCATAATTTACTAGTATGCACCGCTGCAGAGGCTTCCATCTTCACCCGGTCTTCCTTCTGGGTTCACGGGTTGCAGCTGCTTGAATGGCCAAGCCATGATGACATTACCCCTGCACATGTGCACGGGAGTCTTGGCCACGGCACACAGCTCTGAAAGAACGGCACAGGTATGGCGTTTCTTCAGAGGGCATGCACCGGTGACGTCACTAGCTGCTGCTCACTAGAATATCGCTTAAACTGTGCACATTTAGAAGATATTCAGCTTGTCTACAGGTAAGCTTTATTAAAAGCTTACCTGTAGGTAAAAATTAAAATGCAGAATTTATTACAGCTTTAAAGCATTTGTAACCCTAAAAAAAAATAGATTCTATTCCTTTAACTGCTTCCCGACCACCTGCCACAGTTGTACTGCGGCAAGGTGGCAGGATCCCGCAAATCGGCGTCATTGTACATCGCCACTAAGTGATATAGTGGGCACGCGCGCGCCCGCTGCATGCCACAGGAGTGCGCCCGTCGGTCCGGCGGACTTGATGTCCGGTCATGGTGTACAGAGGCAGAACGGGGATCTGCCTATGTAAACAAGGCGGATCCCAATTCTGACAGGGGACATGTCAGATCTTCTGCTCCCAGTCAATGGGAACAGTGATCTCTGTCATGTCTTTGGCAGCCCATCCCCCCTACAGTTAGAACACGCTGAGGGAACACAGTTAACCCCTTGATTGCCCCCTAGTGTTAACCCCTTCCATGCCAGTGTCATTTATATATTGATCAGTGCATTTTTATAGCACTAATCAATGTCACTGGTCCCCAGAAAGTGTAATTTGGGGTCAGATTTGTCTACCGCAATGTCGCATTCCTGATAAAATCGCTGATCGATGCCATTACCAGTAAAAACAATAAAAAATAAATAAAAGTCCCTAAATCTATCCCATAGTTTGTAGACACGATAACTTTTGCGCAAACCAATAAATATATGCTTTTTTTTTTTATTTATTTATTTTTTTTAACAAAAATATGTAGAAGAATATATATCGGCCTAAACTGATGAATACATTTGTGTTTTTATATATTTTTTTCGGATATATAGTATAGCAGAAAGTAAAAAAAAATTGTTTTATTTTCAAAATGGTCACTCTTTTTTTGTTTATAGCGCAAAAAATAAAAACTGCAGAGGTGATCAAATACCACCAAAAGAAAGCTCTATTTGTGGGGAAAAAAAAGAACATCAATTTTGTTTGGGTACAACGTCGCACTACTGCGCAATTGTCAGCTAAATCAATGCAGTGCCGTATCACAAAAAATGGTCTGGTCAGGAAGTGGGTAAATCCTTCCGGTATTTAAGTAGTTAAAGTATGTTATACAGCACAGTGCTTATGCTGTGTCATTTGGCCCTTTGTATCATATAAAATACCTGGTTGATCCTGCCTGGTTCTGCCCTCCCCCCCCTGTAAACTGACCATGTTTATCATGGCTGCAGAGCCCTGACACTGTGGTCAGTTTACGTGCCTCTGTCATCTGCAGCTCTCCTCTCTCCTCCCCTCCCCCCTTCCCCACCCCATCTTTGCCTGTCAGCTCAGATCCGCTCCCCAGCCCTCCCTTCCTGCTGCTATCATAACTGAGTGTTCGTGCTACAATCTCCTCTGTTACAGTAAATGATGTGCCCAAGTGTATGTTTTTTTTTTTTTTTTTTAAACAAGCCGCTATATACCTTATTTTATAACGCTGCTCGGCGCTCACGTAACTGGCTGCCTCTATCCTCCTCTCCTCCTCCTGGCTGACATCAGCTCGAGAGAGGAGAGAGGCGGCCGGTCATATGAGTGCCACTATAAAATAAGGTATATAGCGGCTTAATTTTTAAAAAGCGCATACACTTTGGCACATCATTTACTGTGTAGCATGAACACTCTGTGACTTAAAGTGGGGTTCCACCCAAAATTGGAACTTCCGCTCATTTGTCTCCTCTCCCCCTCCGGTGCCACAATTGGAACCTTTCGGGGGGAGGGGGGACAGGATACCTGTCTTTGACGGGTATCCCGCTCCCACTTCTGGGAGTCTGGGCCACGGCCCGTGACATCACCGCGGGGCTCCCTCCTCCTCTCCCTGTCGCCGGGACAGCTAATGAGGAGCGGGGCCTCGCGCATGCGCAGTAGGGTTTCCGGTGTGAAGCTGTAAGGCTACACTGGCGAGTACCCTTACCCGCAATGGCAGCGGCAGCACCCGACAGCTGATGGAAACATCAGCTGCGGTGCCGACATCATTGGACTCCAGGACAGGTAAGTGTCCTATTATTAAAAGCCAGCAGCTGCAGTATGTGTAGCTGCTTGCTTTTCATTCTTTTTTTTTTGGGCGGAACACTGCTTTAACAACCACTTTAAGCTCATACAGGTGTCTACAGCATCTCAAAATATAACCAGGTGTGTCAGAAGGGATGGGACAGTTTACAGAGGCATGGCAGAACAGAGAACCCATCATACCACGTGGTTCCTCCGAGGGTAAGCACTTCACTGGTAGTAGAGGTGCACTTAAACTAAAGACAAAACTGTTTTTTTATTTTCTATATAGTAAGGGAGGGTTATAACCCCTGTTGTGTTTTTTGCAATCTTTGTCCAGTTAGGGAGATTTCCCTTCACTTCCTGTCCTATAGCCTAAGCAGGAAGTCCAACATAGGGGAATTCTTGGTTGTTACCCCAGTCACTAGAACTAGTGTCCCCATTGGAAGATTATTTTCATTTCAATTTCGGTGGTAACAGTAAACAGGGAACAAAGAGACAGAGGGTGAATCTCCCTTATGAGGGCAAATATAGTAATAAAAACCTGGCAGGGGTTCTGATCCCTCTCCACTCTATCCAATACTAAAAATAAAGTTGGTCTTTCATTATACGTTAAAATGAGTCAATTAGTGGTTACCACTTCTGCCTGACAACACTAGGATTCAAATCCCAACCATGACACTACCTGCATGGAGTTCGCCTGTTTCTGCTTGTGCTTGCATGGATTTCCTTCCATGCTCCAAAGCCATGCTGATAGGTTAATTGGCTGCTGTCCTACTTTGTGAATGTATAATTAGCAGCTCTATATAAATACCTGTAATAAATATATACTGTACTTCTATAAGTTGTTTTTTCAGAAGAAATCACTATAGGCTGCATTGTATTTAAAAATCCTGTTTAGTCTCAGCCTTGGCACCCAGCATAGAGTCTCTGAGGTGCCCTGATTAGGCCAGAAAACCTTGCATGCAGACCTTGATGTCTAAACAGAATCATGTTTCTAATGAAGGACACGGAAAAAGATAAAACAAAATACATGTGTAAGTCACTTCTTTCCTTCTAATTCCTTTCTCCCCGTCTCTGGGCATTTTGACGTATGTGAGGGGGAGAGTGGACACAGATAACACTCATACCAGCCTGTTTCACTATAGCTCCCAAGAGTGCTAATTGATTCCAAAGGGTGCCCTCTATCTGGAAGACCATTGTACGCCAGTCTCGCAGGTGCAGGAAGGACCTTGGTGGGCAGAGAACTGATTAAAACTTGAAAACAGTTACAGTGTTTTGTTAATAGATCTTCAAGGTCCTAATTATGCCATAAATTGTGAAGCAAAGGGTTTTTTCTGCACTTGGAAAACCAGAGTCCTGCAAGGCTGGTAAGCGTCTCTGTGTTCTGTCTTCTCTTCTCAATTCTTCAGCAATATTTGGGCTCAAAACTGATTTTCTCCTGAATTTTTCTAACAATGTACTACTAAAAGCTTACATCTATTTTTTTTTATACTTTGTTATAAAATAATTGAAAAATGTGCATGATTTTCTGTGCATCCATCAACATTGATAGCAGATAAATGACCTTAGATCTCTTAAAGAGATCCCATAATTTTACGGTTTAATATTTTTTTGTCAATGGGTAGTAGTAGTAGAGTATCTTAGGCATGAAGATTAAATTACTAGAGGCAAATAGACTGTGCACTTTGCAAAGTGCAGTTGCTCTCTGCAAGAGCAGCTGCTCCAGAGCTTCGTAAATGATCGGGAGCTCTGCTGACTTCCATCATCCAATCATGTGCAAGCAAAAATGCAGGGGTTTTTTTTGCACATGTTTGGGTACTTTTTGAAAAGTGAAGCTTTACATCATTTACTAAGCTCTGGAGCAACTGCACTTTGCAAAGTGCACAGTCGTTTTGCCTTTAGTAAATCAACTCCTAGGTTACACTGATGCCTTTGAATTTCCCACTACATATTCTGGTAGTTTCAGCCAAATAATTACTACTTCTTGGATTATTTTTGACTAGTCCCCTAACCAGTTTTAATACAGTAGGCTCAATTCACTATAAACACTTGTGTTTTAATTGTTGTAACAATTGTTATTTTTAGCCACGTGACCTATTTTTAGCCTTCATTGGCCCTCCTTGCTAAAAATAGCAAGCCTTTTAAAAAAAAAAAAAATCATTACAGCTTAGTGAATTTAGTCCATTATCTTTTATTGGGTGTATTGGTCTATCATGTCCTTCTGCTGTGAACTTTCAGTGTTGGTATAGTGCTGTCTGATTTGAAGCCCAACTCCAGATTTTTTTTTAGGTTTGTGATACATTGAAAAGCTGCTAAAATATCTGTAAGGGTTTCCATTGTTGTCTATGATCTCCAGGAGGGGGGGGGGGATTTACAACCCCCCCCCAAAAAAAATTGGGGGGAGCAAGAGTCACTGGGATAGAAAGACAAAACACTGACAGAGATTCTAGCCTTTCCCTAAGGTGTTGCCATCTCTATCTGTTTTTGGAAAGTTTCTCATTACTTTCTGTTCCTGTTACACCTTGCTGATATAGTGATTTTAAAGGTTTTCTTTTTTGGATAGAATTGATTTGGATTGAACAGGGAAGTATTAGAACTACATTTATGTATTTATTGCTATCTGTGTCCTTTCTGGGGATATTCGTCCTCTCTTTTTGTACTGGTGACCATTGTCATGGGAAATCTTCTAATGGGGACATTTGTTCTGGGGAGGATCGTCTAAGAGGGAAATTCCCTCACTTTGCATATTGTTCCTTTTACTTCCTCTTGGGTCACCAGGACAATGAGTAAATGGAAATTTCCCAGATGAAAAACAGAGACAGCAAAAAAAAAAAAAAATACCTGATTGAGGTTGTAACCCTTTCCTACTCTAATAGAAATTAAAACCTCCTTTTGGTTATACCTACATTTTAAGATAAGAAATAAAGGGAAATCTCTCCAATGGAGAAACATGCATTTTAATAAAATCCTAAGAGAAGTTGTAAGTCATTCCTATAAACTTATGAAAAATGTTTTGGCTTGAGAAGACCTATAACTCAGTATATACACTAATTGCTTTTCTTCAAACAACGCAACCATTCAAAATGCATTTGTCATTGTTCTGCTACAAACCGAAGACAGAGAAATGTGGTTAGTTGGCTGTCCCCAACCCCTTACTACTGCTCTTTTCCAATCCCTAAATAATGTATATATAAGTTTGAAATATATATTTCCAAGTTAACAGTTTTCATATTTTATTCTTCTTTTCTTTTCATTCTAATGTTTTTTTTTTTTTTTTTGTACATTGTTTGTACTGCTTGATACTTTAAAAACAATGTCAACATTTCTTCTTTTATTGTCAATAGATAATGCATATATTTAATTTAAAACTTACAAGGCTTGTTGTATAATAATTTCCCTGGAGTTGGTACAACTAATGTTAAATATTACAATAAGTTTTATTTATTTCATTACTATTCTTAAAGTGAATTGATGTTTTCAGCGCTTTTTTTCCTCAGCAGTACTGTTAGGATAGGAAGCTCATGGCAACCAATACAAAAAATGTCTAATTGTTCTGTTCTTAACTGCTTGTATGTGAAATGGTTGATTTAGATTACATAATAGTGATAATAATAATAATAATATTAATAATAATAATAATACCACAGTAATCCTAATCAACCAGATTTCAAAAATCTGCAATAAGAACAGTATAATCAAATATAACTGCTAAAGCCTGGTACACACCACTCGTTTTTTTGTTTTTTTTTCGTTCAACCCAGCAGGTATTGATGTCATTATTATTATTATTATACAGGATTTATATAGCGCCAACAGTTTACGCAGTTTACAATATAAAAAGGAGACAATACAGTTATAATACAATAAATGGTCAACACAATGCCCAGACTAAAATAAAACTGCACATTAAAACTGAGCCTACATTTATTTTTCACACTTCTCCTGAGATTCCTGGTCTAACAACTTAAGTACTATGAAGAATTGATTTTCACATTTGCGATGCAATAAAAAATGAATAATCTAAAAGTTAAATATATATATATATATATATATATATATATATATATATATATATATATATATATATATTATATTATATTATTTTTTTTTTAAAGAAGATTTTAGTGTCCTTTAACTAATAATATGTTGTGTTTTTTTGTAGGTTCTAGATCATCGTTGTATACCTGTTGTTCCTTTCTCCTATGCATTTTTCTTCTTTCTAAAGCTGATGTAAAGAAGCATTAGGCATGGGAAAATGGAGCTTCTCGGATCCTCATCATCCCCGAGACCACCCACCATATTTCCATGGACCTTAGAAAGATGCTGCAAACAGCCATCACGAACTTCTGGATGCTGCACGAAAAACCTATTTTGAGCAGTTATATTAGTTCTGAAATGCATTATACATTCTCATTTTGTTAATAAAAATGTGCAAAAATTATAACAGTAACATCTTGCCATGAAGCTTATGCTTTTTGTAGCATTTTTAAAGGTTCAAGGCTAACTTTTTGAAAATGAAATAAAGACATTTTAAATGAAATATGTTTTTATGGCTCAGTTTGTCACTGCTGAGGACATGTTTCATGCTACTGTCTATGTCCCCAGGGTAATTTCCCCCCACTTCCCATTGACTGATACTCAATGACCTATACAGGAAGTGAGGTTAAATCTGCCTAATTGGGATACAGACAGCAATAAATCTTAAACTTTCCTCATGATTCTAGAATTTTTTTTTTTTATTATTGCTGTCTGTGTCCCAATTAAGCAGATTTACCCTCCCTTCCTGTATAGGTCATTATACAGACACAGACAGCAATAAATCTTAAAAACTTTCCCCACGATTACTCATGATTCTAGAAAATGTGTTCTTTTATTGCTGCCTGTTTCCCAATTAGGCAGATTTACCCACACTTCCTGTATAGGTCATTATACAGACACAGACAGCAATACATCTTAAACTTTCCTCATGATTCTAGAAAAAAATGTTTTTATTGCTGCCTGGGTCATTCATTATTTTCTGTCTATTTGACATTTAAACATGACAAAAAGTTAAGAGATTCCCCTCCCCACTTCCTGTTAACTATCAAAAAAACAAAAGGCAGCAAAAAAAAAATAAGTAAACAAATCTCCTAAATTTTTTCCCAAAAACTAAAATAAAATGTTGGGATTAATAAATGAGGATTGATAACAATAAAGCGTGGTAACTAATAACAATCAACCAAACAAATCTTCCATTAAAGTGACTACAGAAAAATGAAGTCGGATTGCCTGCTAGCATTCAATACAGTATTGTACTCATCACTGTCATTGTCATTGCTCTTTCTTATGCTATAAGTAAAAAAAACACTAAAGTGATCAGGTGAGTGTGGGATTGGGCAACAGTCACAATGCAAAGATGGTTAATTTAGCAAAGAGAATTTTAACAGATAAAGTGAAGCTGCGTTCATTTTGAATACCCAATTATGTGCAAGGAAAGTTATAAAAAAAATTAAAATTCTTTTGCACATAATTGGATGATTGCAGTGTACACAGCTTTACCTTCTTACTAAAGAAGTAAAGGATATTCACTTTTTAAAGTGAATTACAGTTAGATGAGCCTGTGTTTACTTTGAATACTCAATCAAGTGGGAGTCACTTTACAAAAAAAAACAGGATTCTCGCTAGCGCATGATTGGTTAACACAGTTTCATCTCATTTACTAAGTAAGTAAATAGTCAATATTTCTTTAGAGAATTAACACCACTGCCTCCACCATTTGTCTGTGATTGGTTTAAAGGAAACCTCTACTGGGAAAATATAGTCTGCCATTGCTGCCTTATTTTTCTTTTGAAAATGCTATTTCCCTATCTGTCATGCTGATCCAAAGTCTTCAAAAAAGAATGTAAATCATGTATTTGACTTTACTTCTGCATGACTTTTCCCAATCAGAGATTCTGCACACCTTTTCCTGGTCACAGGTAGCCAAACAAACATCCTTTTTAGAAGGATGAGGAATAAGGTGCACACAATCTTTCAGCAAACGTTTTATTTACATAGTTCCTGTGGATAGATTTGGAAATCACTGCTCCACCCCTTATGCGATCAACCAGGAAGGTACACTAAAATTTTAAAAAGGTATGTCATTATCCATTGAAGAGTTTCTCATCTCAGCCCTATAATTCAGGAAGGTGCACAGCTGTATTAATACATTACATTATAAAGCAAACCTATAGTGACCAAAACATTAATATATCACCACTACTGGAAAAAAAAAAAAAAAAATACTCCGGCTAGTACGTGTACTTATATTATTGTGTGTAATAAATATATATATATATATATATATATATATATATATATATATATATATATATATATATATAAAGAAATGCTAAATGGAAAGGCGTTCCTATACAAAATAAAGGTATTAAATATTAACTGCATACAGTACTTTAGTACTTTTATCAAAATATAATCATTTTTGCAACAGCTGTTCTGTAGGACCCCTTTACATGCACTTCCATGTCCCACTGTGTTAAGGCAGCCCATGCATTTTGAGTGTCAACACGCAAAAAAATGGACATGCAGCATGTAGCACAAGGTATGCATGCAATGGGGTGCCATATGAAATGAATGATTTTTATTATTATTAACAAGCCATTCCATATTGTTTCAAGAGTGTCACCTGTGGGGGTGGTCTTAGTGGTCCTGGGAAAAGGCAGAAACAAATAAAACCCCAGTAAATTTTTTAGGGTGCCAGTCCTGCAGAATGTTAGAATAAGTTTTTGATTAGTGAAAGTTTAATTTGGTGTACGTGAAGTCAGTCTTATTCAATTAAACAAATCCTATCACAATATTAAAAAAATATAAATAAAGAAGTAATACGGCTTGATTTATATATATATATATATATATATATATATATATACTAATAACTTTTTTACCTTTTTTTTTTTTGATCGGTCACGTGGACACAGCAGCTTCAAAACACATTGAGTGAGGCGAGCTGAGGGCACCGTCAGCCAGTCTAGAGGCTTGATGTATGAAAAGACTGCTACAGGAACAAAATGTTGCCCATAGCAATCAAATTGCTTCCAACTACCATTTTTACAGTCTAGATGTACATGAAACAGACTCTTAGGGTCATATTTATAAAGCATTCACTCTGACATTCACCAAACATTCACTGCAGGTGCATGTGCTTTAAATTACAGTGATTGATTCACCACCAGTGAATTTAACTTTCACATGTTTGGCGAAAGTTAAATTCACTGATCTATAAATACCCCCCCCCCCCTTATTGTTTACTAGGGTTAATTTTTAGAAAAGTTGATACACTGCCAAACATAAGGTATGCAGATAAGTAGATACCCCCTTCACCACATCCTGACAATAATTTTTGGAGAGATAAACAAAAGAGACCTTGGGATTGTATGGGTGAGGGGGGAGGTAGAAGTAAATATCTACAAGGTGACGAGGGAAGAAGGGAAGTTTTTTTTGGGGGGGGGGGGGGGTAGTATGATTGGTAATACAGGTACCCAGAAGTAATAAAAAATATGTACTTTATTAGAAATATACAAAAAAATATTTAAAACAGTGAACAGTTCATACAAAATATCTAGACCATATACATGTGTGTTCTAATTAAGAAAAACATGCATATACGTGGTACTTGAGAACCCAACATGTTTCAGATAAAATGTGCAATTCCTTCTTCAGGGGTTTCCTGTAAGGATATTGTATGATCTGGGGGGGTTCATAGGTAGAATATACCAATCATTAGTACACATATACAGTATACATTATACATATAGGTATGAATGGTAGATCATAGGAGCTTATAAGGGCAAACAATCATGATAAGAACTTGGGAAATATATGTATACATCATAAAAAAGGAGAAAGGACTTACTCGTTCACAGAAATGTATGCAAATCCCAGGCCGGACTAAAACTTGGTAGCTTAACAGATGGTTCCCCTGAATCCCAGTCGCCACAGCATCAGTTACGCATCTTGTTTGAATATATATAGCCACATATAGGCTTACATAGTGAAGACCAAAGGTCGAAAGTTAGATGGAATTGCTGTAGTGATATTACTAAGGGATCTTACAGCCCCACGGATGAGTCAGACATGGGAATTCACCAGCGTCCACAAGGAACAGCAAAGAAAGGAAGGGAGGAATATACAACCCTAAATGTAAATATAATATGATATAAGTATCAGAAAGTAATTTGGTGAACAGAGTGCATCAACACATACAATAGTTAATGTGCGAAAGAGTATATATGCGTCTGCATATGTCTATAAGTATATAAGCGTCTACCTGGGCCTTCCTATCGTGCCGGAATTAAATCATGGAGAGAAAATATAACCAGCAGATATAAGTAAAATGGTATAAATAAGTGACGTATGGGGAGGTAGCAATGGGTTAACCTATATGGAGTTCACTCTAGTGTGTATCCAATCCATTTAAACAAATGTAATTGCCCAATGGATCAATGGCTTTTAGCCCAGTATGTATATATATATGTATGACTTTCTATTCACATGACAGATAATAAAGATGTCAATGATATCTGAGGAAATTGCCATATAAATATGGTAAAATACTAGTACTTACTTAGAGTTGTCAAGCTGTTAGAAAAGACATCAACCTCCTCATAGATGTGCAGTCTAGGTGTGCAGCTCAAAAGTATGTCTGCAACAGGAGGTTTAAGACAGCTGAGAAGAGAAAACCCCGCCTATACTGGGCGGGGATGTGTACTGCTGATATGTTGTATGGTGCATTAGGGAGATTGAGGGGGGCGGACACAATTCAGCATCATCAGCTACCTCAGCTGAACTGTGTCAGCGGAGGAGATGACGATGCAGTGGGAGGTGGCCGGAGTTCGGCGTCACTAATCCTCTAGCTGATCAGTGTCAGCAGAGGAGGTAATGTGCGCCGAAGGCTGTTCCCTCAGCGCGGCGGTGTCCAAAGCCAGCGCGTCACGGGACGCGATGACGTCAGACATTGCGGTGCCGCCGGCACGGGAAGAGAGGGCTCAGTGAAGGTCGGTCCAAAGAGCAGCTGTATCGCGCATGCGCGAGCGGCGGATCAGATGGATCGCCAGAAGCCCTATGTGAGGCCCCACTATGCAGAAATGTGGGGCCTACCCGTGCCGGGGTACATGTGCCAGTGAAAAAACATGGATAGACTAACCCTGGGGCAATAGATCAGCATGTCACAGTAGAGCAGTTGATTATACATCAAGGCAAACTGATGCTGGGGGCTAGGAGGGACATATGTTTGACATATGTTTGTCCCCACCCCCCCTTCCCTCCTAGCCCCCAGAATCAGTTTGCCTTGATGTATAATCAACTGCTCTACTGTGACATGCCGATTTACTTGGAATCTATTGCCCCAGGGTGAGTCTATCCATGTTTTTTCACTGGCACATGTTCCCCGGAACGGGTAGGCCCCACATCTCTGCATAGTGGGGCCTCACATAGGGCTCCTGGCGATCCATCTGATCCGCCGCTCGCGCATGCACGATACGGCTGCTCTTTGGACCGACCTTCACTGAGCCCTCTCCTCCCGTGCCGGCGGCGCCGCGACGTCTGATGTCATCGCGTCCCGTGACGCGCTGGCTTTGGACGCCGCCGCGCCGAGGGAACAGCCTTCAGCGCACATTACCTCCTCTGCTGACACTGATCAGCTAGAGGATTCGTGACGCCGAACTCCGGCCACCTCCCACTGCATCGTCATCTCCTCCGCTGACACTGTTTAGCTGAGGTAGCTGATGATGCTGAATTGTGTCCGCCCCCCTCAATCTCCCTACTGCACCATACAACATATCAGCAGTACACATCCCCCGCCCAGTATAGGCGGGGTTTTCTCTTCTCAGCTGTCTTAAACCTCCTGTTGCAGACATACTTTTGAGCTGCACACCTAGACTGCACATCTATGAGGAGGTTGATCTGTCATGTGAATAGAAAGTCATACATATATATACATACTGGGCTAAAAGCCATTGATCCATTGGGCAATTACATTTGTTTAAATGGATTGGATACACACTAGAGTGAACCCCATATAGGTTAACCCATTGCTACCTCCCCATACGTCACTTATTTATACCATTTTACTTATATCTGCTGGTTATATTTTCTCTCCATGATTTAATTCCGGCACAATAGGAAGGCCCAGGTAGACGCTTATATACTTATAAACGTATACAGACGCATATATACTCTTTCGCACATTAACTATTGTAAGTGTTGATGCACTCTGTTCACCAAATTACTTTCTGATACTTATATCATATTATATTTACATTTAGGGTTGTATATTCCTCCCTTCCTTTCTTTGCTGTTCCTTGTGGACGCTGGTGAATTCCCATGTCTGACTCATCCGTGGGGCTCTAAGATCCCTTAGTAATATCACTACAGCAATTTCATCTAACTTTCGACCTGTGGTCTTCACTATGTAAGCCTATATGTGGCTATATATATTCAAACAAGATGCGTAACTGATGCTGTGGCGACTGGGATTCGGGGCACCATCTGTTAAGCTACCAAGTTTTAGTCCGGCCTGGGATTTGCATACATTTCTGTGAACGAGTAAGTCCTTTCTCCTTTTTTATGATGTATACATATATTTCCCAAGTTCTTATCATGATTGTTTGCCCTTATAAGCTCCTATGATCTACCATTCATACCTATATGTATAATGTATACTGTATATGTGTACTAATGATTGGTATATTCTACCTATGTACCCCCCCAGATCATACAATATCCTTACAGGAAACCCCTGAAGAAGGAATTGCACATTTTATCTGAAACATGTTGGGTTCTCAAGTACCACGTATATGCATGTTTTTCTTAATTAGAACACACATGTATATGGTCTAGATATTTTGTATGAACTGTTCACTGTTTTAAATATTTTTTGTATATTTCTAATAAAGTACATATTTTTTATTACTTCTGGGTACCTGTATTGCCAATCATACTATCCCCCCCAAAAAAACTTCCCTTCTTCCCTTGTCACCTTGTAGATATTTACTTCTACCTCCCCCCTCACCCATACAATCCCAAGGTCTCTTTTGTTTATCTCTCCAAAAATTATTGTCGGGATGTGGTGAAGGGGGTATCTACTTATCTGCATACCTTATGTTTGGCAGTGTATCAACTTTTCTAAAAATTAACCCTCAACATAACTCGGGTAGAAGATACCCACCAAAATCTCAGCTTTTGAGCTGAGAACCTTTTCCCTGCTGCACTGCCAATAGTTACTATACTTTATACTTAGTATTAATTTCAATATGGCAGAATTCACAGGTCAAGCTTGGGTTGCATTTGCAAACAATCTTCAGAAAGATTATGAACAGAAGGAAGTCAAAGAATTGGAGCTGTCCTTCTTATTCTTTAATCTCACCAAATGGTTAGAAAAGAAAGCCTCACTTTATTGGCACACTAGGACATTTCAGGAATATATTAGGGAGGATCTGAACCCTTTAGGGCTCAGGGTTCAGATCTTCCCATCTTTCGATAATATTGACTCCACCTTTAAAATGGCTTGGGAAAATGTTTTAAAATCATGTTCTAGTCAGATGATGAATCTTCTCATTGAAGAGTACAACAAGCGACTAATAGACATTGACAGGAACATTGATAGATTGTACTCCCAAATCAACACATTCAATACCCACCCTTCTTTTCCAGAGCTTAATGATAAATTAAAGGCACATGTTGAGGCTTTTAATAGAGATATCCTTGCCAAAAAAGAAAAAAAAAATTTTTACGTGATAAACAGGCCTTCCATGAAGGCCGGGCCTATAAATGGCACCAACAGACCAACAATAAGAATTACCAACGTCGCTATACACAACATGGCTACCAATCAGATGCCTCTGATACCTCATCTGTAGCCTCCAGTGTGTCACAATCGCTCTCAAAAACAAATAGACATACAAGGAAACAAAAAAGACAGAGAGATGGTGATAGCTCGGAGAGCAGACCAAAACGCAATCAAGGGAACCGTGCACGTAAAACTCCTACTAAAACACCTACCTTATCTGATAATATTTCTGGTCCAACTCCTGTGGGAGCAAATATAAAAGAAACAACTCCCTCTACTACTGTTAAAATCCCGAGTCTGTTCCAGTCAAAAAACTTGAGCTCTCCCTCAATCGCTCCGACATAGAACATACTACATCTCAACCATACAATATAATTAACCTTTCATCACACCCCCTGACATTGGATGAAACCTCTGTATTATCCAAAGGACTCACATTTTGTCCCAACCGAAAAACTGGCAAATTTGAAATAATAAAAGACGTACACTTGTTCACGCGCAAACTCCAGTTACAAAGCATGTTTGACAAAACTGATGCTGACTCAATTACTTTCCAAACAATTAGGGAACGTCAAGCACTAGCAGATTTAAATACACTCCTAGAAGAGAGTGACACTCGAGATCTTATCGATACCATCGATTTGGAGTCCTATCTAAATGAATCTACTAATCCTACAACATTAGAACAAACAGTTTCCAAGCTAAAGAAAAAATCCGACCTGTATCCCTCACCGAGCTCCAACCATGGTATAGCTACCTTCTTAAAATTAATCACCCAAGAGATTAAAACTATGAGCACAAATTCCAAAACAGTTGACAACCTAACAATCAATGAACAAACAGCCCTCAATGAGTTAGCTAAAAATCCAAATTTAGTTATTAAACCCTCAGATAAGGGTGGAAACATCGTTTTGATGGATAATGAGAAGTACATATCTATGTGTATGAAAATACTTAAGAACACAGATTGGTACAGACCCATTGAATTTCAAACAATTACTCGGTTCAACGAAGAATTTTACATTCTCGTTGATCGAGCATTGAATAACAATATCATTTCCAATCAAATGTGGAAATTTATCTGCACCAGATTTCCAGTCATTCCCACATTTTATTCCCTCCTCAAGATTCACAAGAATTCAAAAGACCCCCCAGGCAGACCCATTGTGTCGGGCAATGGATCCATCACTGAAAACCTGTCAAAAGTAGTAGATGAACACTTTAGACCACTAGTGTCATCTTTACCATCGTATATAAGAGACACGATTCACCTACTTCAAATTATCAATGGAATTCGAGTATCTGACCACACTATCTTGGTCTCTATCGATGTCGAAACATTGTATAGCTCTATACCGCACAGTAAGGGATTAGCGTGTATCCAAAAAATTCTATCACAGACTACCCCCTCCTCAAAACCATTCAATGAATTTATACTACAGGCATTGGACTATATACTTCAACAGAATGTCTTTGGTTTTCATGGACAATATTTCCTCCAGGTGCAGGGCGTAGCCATGGGCACTTGCTGTGCCCCTGGCCATGCCAATCTGTACCTGGGGGAATGGGAAAGGACTTTATTCAGTGATGGGGGTCTCTCGATGTACCTGAGCCATATTACTATGTGGCGCAGGTACATCGATGACATCCTCATCCTGTGGGAGGGAACTGTTGATTTACTTCATGACTTCTTAATTACACTAAATTGTAATGAATTCAACTTAAACTTCACAATGTCTTATGACTACAAATCTATAACCTTTTTAGACGTTGAGATATTTAAGGATACGGATAATACTTTGGCTTGTAAACTTCACCGTAAACCCACCTCGGGGAATACTATCCTACACTCGGATAGTTTCCAACCGAGACCACTAATCAACTCCATACCATTCAGCCAATTCCTCAGAATAAAACGTAACTGTTCTAATAATGACGATTTCTTGCGAGAAGCTAAAGCCCTAAAAGATCGTCTCCTAGATAGAGGCTATAGCCATAGATGCTTAAAACGGGCCTTCAATAAGGCTAACAAACGAGACAGACAGAATTTGTTACAATCAGAGCATAGACCTACTCGCAACGCTAACCCTTATACCAGAATAATTACCACATTTTCAAACGAACATACAGAGATAAGGCATATTCTTTCCAAATATTGGCATGTCTTGACCAATGACCCACTAGTGGGCCCCTTCGTTTCCCCCAACCCTCTAGTCACCTTCAGAGGCAATACTTCTGTTGGGGATCGTTTAGTTAAGAGCGAATTCAAAGGACTGTCCCGTGGTGACCCCTGCAACACCCTTGGCACCTTTCCTTGTGGCTCCTGTAGCTACTGCAAGTATATTAACACAAACAAAAATCCACGCCTTCCAAATGGATGGATCTTTTCCCCAAAACATTACGCCAACTGTCAGACCACACTCGTGGTGTATCTAATACAATGCGAGTGTGGCTGCTTTTATGTTGGTAAAACTATTCAGAAACTTTGTAAACGTCTTTACCAACACTTAGCGGCCATGAGAACAAAAGACCCAGATCTTCCATGGGGTCGCCACATAGCGTTAGTCCATAATGAACGCTTCCCAAAGATTACAGTCCTAGTATTGGACCGCCTCCACCAAACCCCTAGAGGTGGAGATATAAATAAACTACTTCTCCAACGAGAAATGAGGTGGATTTCAAATTTGAATGCTACCTCACCCCCAGGCCTAAATGAAATATTAAGCTTTAAACCATTTTTACAAGGCTTTACGTCAGGGGGTTACGAAAGGGACCTATAATCACCTAATTAGTTTCCATTGTCATTGTATAACTAACAATTGCCTTATATATACAATCATAGACATAGTTTGCCATATGAAACTCATAATATATGATGGTATAGTTTTACTCTCTATTGTACAAATGTACATTAACATATACATATACATATACTTAAGTATTATTGTGAGCATCACATACGATATACACTGTATATAAGGCGTTAATGTTATTACTGCGACCTTTATGAATTGTATTATGATATGATATATGTATTACTTGCATGTATTGTTATGTACTTTAATTATGTATGTCTTATGCATTTTGGCATGGCATATCCATGGGCGGACTTTGCTTGACACATGTTTGCCCCTCCCCCGTTTTCCTTTTTTCCCCCCTCCCCCCCTTTTTCAACCCCCCCCCTTCCCTTTGTTTGACATATGTTTGTCCCCACCCCCCCTTCCCTCCTAGCCCCCAGCATCAGTTTGCCTTGATGTATAATCAACTGCTCTACTGTGACATGCCGATTTACTCGGGATCTATTGCCCCAGGGTGAGTCTATCCATGTTTTTTCACTGGCACATGTCCCCCCGGCACGGGTAGGCCCCACATCTCTGCATAGTGGGGCCTCACATAGGGCTCCTGGCGATCCATCTGATCCGCCGCTCGCGCATGCGCGATACGGCTGCTCTTTGGACCGACCTTCACTGAGCCCTCTCTTCCCGCTGACACTGTTCAGCTGAGGTAGCTGATGATGCTGAATTGTGTCCGCCCCCCTCAATCTCCCTAATGCACCATACAACATATCAGCAGTACACATCCCCGCCCAGTATAGGCGGGGTTTTCTCTTCTCAGCTGTCTTAAACCTCCTGTTGCAGACATACTTTTGAGCTGCACACCTAGACTGCACATCTATGAGGAGGTTGATGTCTTTTCTAACAGCTTGACAACTCTAAGTAAGTACTAGTATTTTACCATATTTATATGGCAATTTCCTCAGATATCATTGACATCTTTATTATCTGTCATGTGAATAGAAAGTCATACATATATATACATACTGGGCTAAAAGCCATTCATCCATTGGGCAATTACATTTGTTTAAATGGATTGGATACACACTAGAGTGAACCCCATATGGGTTAACCCATTGCTACCTCCCCATACGTCACTTATTTATACCATTTTACTTATATCTGCTGGTTATATTTTCTCTCCATGATTTAATTCCGGCACGATAGGAAGGCCCAGGTAGACGCTTATATACTTATAGACATATGCAGACGCATATATACTCTTTCGCACATTAACTATTGTATGTGTTGATGCACTCTGTTCACCAAATTACTTTCTGATACTTATATCATATTATATTTACATTTAGGGTTGTATATTCCTCCCTTCCTTTCTTTGCTGTTCCTTGTGGACGCTGGTGAATTCCCATGTCTGACTCATCCGTGGGGCTCTAAGATCCCTTAGTAATATCACTACAGCAATTCCATCTAACTTTCGACCTTTGGTCTTCACTATGTAAGCCTATATGTGGCTATATATATTCAAACAAGATGCGTAACTGATGCTGTGGTGACTGGGATTCGGGGGAACCATCTGTTAAGCTACCAAGTTTTAGTCCGGCCTGGGATTTGCATACATTTCTGTGAACGAGTAAGTCCTTTCTCCTTTTTTATGATGTATACATATATTTCTCGTTTCCCCAAGTTCTTATCATGATTGTTTGCCCTTATAAGCTCCTATGATCTACCATTCATACCTATATGTATAATGTATACTGTATATGTGTACTAATGATTGGTATATTCTACCTATGTACCCCCCAGATCATACAATATCCTTACAGGAAACCCCTGAAGAAGGAATTGCACATTTTATCCGAAACATGTTGGGTTCTCAAGTACCACGTATATGCATGTTTTTCTTAATTAGAACACACATGTATATGGTCTAGATATTTTGTATGAACTGTTCACTGTTTTAAATATTTTTTTGTATATTTCTAATAAAGTACATATTTTTTATTACTTCTGGGTACCTGTATTACCAATCATACTATCCCCCCCAAAAAAACTTCCCTTCTTCCCTCGTCACCTTGTAGATATTTACGTCTACCTCCCCCCTCACCCATACAATCCCAAGGTCTCTTTTGTTTATCTCTCCAAAAACTTATTGTTTACTAGGGGCACCAAAATAATGTTTCCAATGGTATACCTTTTCATGCATCAGACTATTCATGACAGCATCCAGATTTTTTGCTTCATGTGAGGGATATAGCCAGTCTGGTTGCTGTGGGCAAAAATAGCTCAACTATTTTTTTTTTCTACTGATTTATTAATCAGTCCCCTAGTAATCTAAAAAAGTTTGTAAGGTACATCCTGGCTGTTGAGCTACACTATATTACCAATAGTATCGGGAAGCCTGCCTTTACACGCACATGAACTTTAATGGCATTCCAGTCTTAGTTTTTAGGGTTCAATATTGAGTTGGCCCACCCTTTGAGCTATAACAGCTTCAACTCTTCTGGGAAGGCTGTCCACAAGGTTTAGGAGTGTGTCTATGGGAACATATGGCCGTTCTTCCAGAAGTGCATTTGTGAGGTCAGGCACTGATGTTGGAGGAGAAGGCCTGGCTCGCAGTCTCCGCTCTAATTCATCCCAGAGGTGTTCTATTGGGTTGAGGTCAGAAACCTGGCAGGCCAGTCAAGTTCCTCCACCCCAAACTCGCTCATCCATGTATGGACCTTGTTTGTGCACTGGTGCGCAGTCATGTTGGAACAGGAAGGGGCCATCCCCAAACTGTTCCCACAATACAGTTGTGCTCAAAAGTTTGAATACCCTTGGAGAATTGGCAATATACAGTATGTACCATTTTTAAAGAAAACATGAGTGGGCAGGCAAAACACATTTCTTTTATTTCTTATGGGTTTCATATTCAACTGTAGGTCATAACAGAATGGCACAATCATAAACTAAAACATGGCAACAAGTATACACATAAAAGGACTACTGTTCAAAAGTCTGCATACCCTTAGATCTTAATACTGTGTATTGCCCACTTTAACATCAATGCCAGAATGCAGTATTTTGTAATAGTTGTCTATGAGGCCTTGAATTCTTGCAGGTGGTATAGCTGCCCATTCGTCTTGGATAAATGCCTCCAAGTCATGCAAGGTCTTTGGTCGTCTTGCATGAACCGCACATTTAAGATCTTTCTAAAGTGGCTTGATGATATTAAATTCTGATGGCCACTCCAGAACCTTTACCTTTTACTGCTGTAACCACTGAAGGGTCAATTTGGCCTTGTGCTTAAGATCATTGCAATGCTGGCATGCTGGAAAGTCCAAAAGAATCCCATGCGCAGCTTTTGTCGAGATAAATGCAAATTGTCTGGCAGTATTTTCCAGATAACATGCTGCATTTGCCTTGCCATCAATTTTCACAAAATTTTCCATGCCTTTAGAACTTATACATCCCCAAAACGTCAGTGAGCCACCACCATGCTTCAAATTTGGGATAGTACTCTTGTCGCTATAGGCCTTGTTGACCCCTCTCCAAACATAGTGCTTCTGGTTGTGACCATAAATTTCTATTTTGGTCTTGTCACTCCAGATTACAGTGTGCCAGATGCTGTGAGGCGTGTCAAGGTGTCATCAGGCATACTGTAACCG
Source organism: Aquarana catesbeiana (assembly GCF_042186555.1). NCBI lineage: Eukaryota > Metazoa > Chordata > Amphibia > Anura > Ranidae > Aquarana > Aquarana catesbeiana. The sequence goes on from NC_133331.1 coordinate 84,238,653, forward strand.
GGTTTTTTTGTGGCATCTTTCTGGCAACTCGACTATGCAGCTCATTTTGTTCTAGTATTTTCGTATTGTTCTCCTTGAAAACAACCACACTGTCTTTCTCCAGAGCCTGTGATTTTCTTGAGGTTACCTGTGGGGTTTTTCTTTGTATCCCGAACAATGTTTATGGCATTTGTGGCTGCAATTTTTCTTGATCTACCTGACCTTGGCTTGGCATCAAGAGATCCCTGAATTTTCTGCTTCTTAACCGCTTGCTGACTGCCCTATAGCACTTTTACTGCTACAGGATGGCAGCCTGCGCCAGAGCACGCATATATAGTATCTCACAAAAGTGAGTACACCCCTCACATTTTTGTACATATTTTATTATATCTTTTCATGTGACAAATTACACTGCTACAATGTAAAGTAGTGAGTGTACAGCTTGTATAAATGGATTTTTAAAACAGCTTACCTGTAAAATCCTTTTCTTGGAGTACATCACAGGACACAGAGCACCATAATAATGACTATGTGGGTTATACGCTTACCTTTAGGTGATTGGACACTGGCAACCAATAGTAAGACGGTTCCTCCCATATAACCCCTCCTACACAGGAAGTGCCTCAGTTTTGTAGCAAGCAATGACCATCCCAGAAAAAGAGGGGAGGGACCTCTGTGTCCCATGATGTACTCCAAAAAAAGGATTTTACAGGTAAGCTGTTTTAAAAATCCATTTTTCTTTATCGTACATCACGGGACACAGAGCACCATAATAATGACTATGTGGGATGTCCTAAAGCAATGCATCTGAGGGGGGGGAACACATCATCCTTAGACCCAATGGATCTGAGATTATAAAGCAGCCTGCAACAGGCTATGGCCAAACACAGTCTCTTTTTGAGACCTCACATCCACCTGGTAAAACCTGGTGAATGTATGAACTGAAGACCAAACGGTTGCTTTGCAAACCTGAGCCATAGACACCTGTTGGCGTACTGCCCATGATGCACTAACTCCTCTAGTGGAGTGTGCTCTTAAATCGCGGGGTGGAACCCTACGCTTTAATCCATACACCTGGACAATAGTCTGGCGAATCCACCTGGATATAGAAGAACTTGTTGCCAGCTGTCCCTTTCTAGGACCCTCAGGCAAGACAAAAAAGCAGTCAGTCTTCCGAAAAAGAGCTGACATTTCCAAGTAAACTTTAATTGCTCTCACCACATCCAGTGAGTGAAGCGACCTTTCCTCCCTAGTTTTAGGGTTTGGAAAAAAGGAAGGTAAAATGATATCCTGATTCAAATGAAATTTGGAAACCACTTTTGGTAGAAAATCCGGACGAGGTCGCATGACCACTTTGTCCGTATGAAGAGCAATAAAAGGTTCTTTGCACGAAAGGGCGGCCAATTCTGACACCCTTCTAGCCGATGTTATAGCCATTAGGAAAACGAATTTCCTGGTCAATAGAACCAAAGGGATATGCCTAATAGGTTCAAAGGGCTGACCCTGTAAGGCTGACAGTACCAAATTTAGAATATCGAGTAGTAAATGACTGCGCTTAGGATACCACGTAGGTCTGCAGCCTCCCCTAATGGAGCTCCCCTATGGGGTCTCCAGCTGGTAATATATAGTATAGTAAATGGGGTAAATGGCGCTACCTAGATATTATGCGGTTATCCACATATATGTGGGGATATATATGTGACCATAAATAGTGTATAATCTGTTGTTGCACAATATGAAAATAAAATATAAGTGAAAGTGAAAAATAAGCCCATCTAATACAGCTAATAAATTACCATAACTTCCCCACTAAACAATATCATAAAGCGGTTCTCTCACGAATCCTTAGTGCTAAGTAGCTGTGATGAAAACATAAACCTTAGGATATTCACCCACATATATGTAGGTATTACTTTCAGTATACAAAAGAGTGCCAAAAAATGTGTTTTAAACTATTAATACAAAAATATTATGCTGTGAAAAAAACATAAATTGAAAAAATATAAAAATAATTGGTGCTATGTAGAAAAATGCCGCAGCCAGCGGACTTGTTATAAATCCATTGTTGTGCTAATGTAGCATATATAAGTCAATTGCATGTACACGTATTAATCCATAAAATGTGCTTGTGCTCTTCTTCAAATGGTGTGACATGGAACACAAATAGTGACTTGGGTGCTCTCAATTTCTTCAAGTGACTCTGTGCTCCCCCTCCTGGGTCCCCACTCACCGAATCCACATGCCCCTGCAGGGGCAATGCACGTATGGATGCAACCACTGCGGTATTCCCCCGTCTTTGTTGCGATGTCAAGAATGGGCTCCCGTCTTCAACTGAGTTGTAGTGATCTGTATTTAGTTCCTGGTCTGTGTATCAGCCTAATACGTGTACATGCAATTGACTTATATATGCTACATTAGCACAACAATGGATTTATAACAAGTCCGCTGGCTGCGGCATTTTTCTACATAGCACCAGTTATTTTTATATTTTTTCAATTTATGGTTTTTTCACAGCATAATATTTTTGTTGTAGTTTAAAACACATTTTTTAGCAATCTTTTGTATACTGAAAGTAATACCTACATATATGTGGGTGAATATCCTAAGGTTTATGTTTTCATCACAGCTACTTAGCACTAAGGATTCGTGAGAGAACCCGCTTTATGATATTGTTTAGTGGGGAAGCTATGGTAATTTATTAGCTGTATTAGATGGGCTTATTTTTCACTTTCACTTATATCTTATTTTCATATTGTGCAACAACAGATTATACACTATTTATAGTCACATATATATCCCCACATATATGTGGATAACTGCATAATATCTAGGTAGCGCCATTTACCCCATTTACTATACTATATAGTACCAAATTTAGGTCCCAAGGACATAAAGGTGGTTTAAGAGGTGGCCTCAGGTGTGTTACTCCCTTGACAAAGGTTCGCACCAAACAATGGGATGCAATTGGTCTTTGGAAAAAAAAAGAATAAGGCTGAAATCTGTCCCTTGATTGTCCCTAAAGCAAGCTGCAAGTCTACTCCTGCTTGGAGAAAGGCAAGCACCCTTCCAATCGTATACCTACGAGGGTTCCATTTCCTTTTCTCACACCAAGAAATGTATGACTTCCAGACTCTATAATAGATAGTTCTAGAAACTGACTTTCTAACGTTTATCAAAGTAGACAAGACTGAACCCATAATACCAAGGTCTTTCAGTAGTCTGGTCTCAATAACCAGGCCATCAAATTCAGCAACTGTAAAGAAGGATGGAATATGGGCCCTTGAAACAACAGGTCTGGGTGGCAAGGAAGAACCAACGGATCTCCTACTGCCAATTTCACAATCTCCGAGTACCATGATCTCCTGGGCCACGCTGGGGCCACTAAGATCACCGGCTTCAGTTCCTCCCGTATTCTGCGTAGTAAGTGCGGCAGAATTTGGATCGGAGGGAAAGCATATATCAGAGAATACTGATCCCAAGGAACCACTAACGCGTCTATCCCGACAGCAAGCGGATCCTTGGTCCTGGACACAAACCTGTCCAGTTTGGGATTTAATCTGGATGCCAGCAGATCCACATCTAGGGTCCCCCAGTATTGGCAGATCTGTAGAAAAACCTCGGGATGTAGGGACCATTCCCCTGGTAACAATTTCTGCCAATTGTCCACCCCCGGGATAAACACTGCCGATAGAAACGACACATGATTTTCTGCCCAAGTTAGTATATGATTTACTTCTCTTTGGGCTGCCCGACTCCTGGTACCTCCCTCGTGGTTGATATACGCCACTACTGTGGAGTTGTCGGACTGAACTCTGAGCGGAAAGCCCCGCAATCTGGACGTCCAGAATCGCAGGGCCAGATGAGCTGCCCCAATCTCCAGTAGATTGATGGGCAGAATCCTTTCTGTCTGGGACCATACTCCCTGGACAGACGCTTCCTCTAGGACTGCTCCCCAGCCGAGAAGACTGGTGTCCGTAGTCACTACCTTCCAGGCTACTGGTGGGAAACATTTCCCTCTTTGTAAGTTGCTGGTTCTTAACCACCAAGAGAGGTTCCATAGAACCTGTGGAGATAGAACCATTGGTTGATCCAAGGTTTGAGCAGACTTGTCCCAGGCTTTCAGGATACTGTTCTGGAATACTCTGGAGTGGAACTGTGCATATGGCACCGCGCTGAAAGATGACACCATCTTGCCCAATAACCTCATGCACAGCCGGACAGAAGGTGTTGGTTCTTTTTTCACCTTCTGTACAAGTTCCACTATGGAGGCGACCTTTAAGGGCGGAAGAAACACCTTTTCTTGGGCGGTGTCCAAGACCAGACCCAAATACAACAAGGTTTGGGTTGGGCAAAGAGCTGACTTGTCCAAATTTAGTACCCAACCTAGGCGTTTTAAGACCCGCACCGTACTTGACACGTTTAGAACTAGTGTAGGGCGAGAGCAATCCCTTAGAAGTAGATCGTCCAGGTATCCTATTATGGAGACTGCTTGAGATCTTAGGGAAGCCAATGCTGGGGCCAGAACCTTTGTGAAGACCCTGGGGGCCGTGGCTAGACCGAAAGGTAGTGCCACAAACTGGAAATGACTGCCCTCTACAGCGAAACGTAAGAACCTTTGGTGTGGACCGAAGATCGGCACATGAAGGTAAGCATCCTTGATATCTATGGATGCCAAATAGTCTCCCTTTCTCAGGGACCTTATTACTGAGTGAACCGACTCCATGCGGAAAGATCGGATGTCTACAAAGAAGTTGAGAGACTTGAGGTCTAAAATGGGCCTTACTTCCCCATTTGGTTTCGGCACGGTGAACAGGTTTGAGTAAAACCCTTTGAATCTTTCTTCGTGCGGGACCTTCACAATTACCCCCTGCATCAGCAGATGGTGTAAAGCTAGGAGTAGGCAACTTCTTTTCTCTGGATCCGCGGGACCCTTGAGTGTAGAAAGCGGTTCGGGGGAACCTCCCGGAACTCTATTCTGTAACCGTTCTTTACAGTGGAAATTACCCATCTGTCTTGAACCAGTTCTTCCCAGGCCTCCCCAAACAGCCGAAGACTGCCCCCCACCCGTGAGAGCGGGGGCACCCCTTCACAAGGTAGACTTGGAGTTAGGCTTGGGTGGCTTTTGGGTCCAGGGTTTTTTCTGACCCTGTGGTCTCTTAAACCCAGATGGCTGAGGCTGTCGATATCGTTTAGGGTAAGAGGCACCAGGCCCTGGGGGATTAGGAATTTTATAAGAGGGCTGCTTCTTTTTAATAGGAAGCAGAGCGCTCTTTCCTCTAGAGATCTTTTGGATATATTTATCCAGATCATCGCCAAACAGGCGTTCTCCATGAAATGGAAAGGCAGCAAGTAGCCTTTTACATGGTGTCTCAGCAGACCAGTTCTTTAGCCACAATACTCGGCACATATGAACTGATAATAACGCAAAACGAGACATCTGTTGAATTGAGTCCTTTAAAGCGTCTACCGCAAAACACAAGGCATGAGGGATCTCTGATAGCTCTTCAGCAAATTCCCCCTGGCAAGGAATGCTTTTTACTATCTTCTTAAAGCGATCCTTTAGGGATTGACAAATCCCAATAGCTGCAATAGCAGGCTGAACTGCTGCACTGGCAACCGAGCAGGAGGCCTTCAATAAGGACTTTATATCAGCCGCATCCTTGAACACCTGGGCATTATCCACTGGACAGGTTAAGTTTTTATACGCAGAAGATATGGCAGCGTCTACCAAAGGTGTGCTCCATTTCTTCCTAAACTTCTCCTCCATAGGGTACAAAACAGAAAACCTTTTGGGAGGTAAGTATATCCTGTCAGGATGCTCCCAGTCCGCATAAATCACCTGCTCCAGTAACGGATGTAAGGGAAAGGCTTGGGAAATTTGCTTATGTCACAAAGATCCCAGAGTGGAACAAGCGAGTGCAGACTCCTGAACTGGGGGTAACTTAAACGCATTTCGTACCATCTCCATTATAGATTGGATAAACAATTGCTGGAAATGGGAGGCTGAAATTGGCTCCGCAGAGCCAGAATCCCCTGCCGAGGAATCTTCAGCCTCTCCTACCTCCTGGTGCTTCATGACTACCTTCTCTGGATCCTCTGCCCATTCTGGTTCCAGGTTACTTGGACCCATATGGCTATAAGAATCCTGGGGCTCTAGTGACTCACCACTTGGCCCAGGCCCGGGGGAGGGAGATCTATTACGCTTCCTTCCCCCATGTGTTACAGAGGCAATCATGTCAGCTATCTTGCCTTCAAGACCCGCTAAGGCAGATGCCAAATCATCCTTTGTAACATAAGCCGAGGCAGGTACATTGGTAGTGGCTACTATGCCTGACAAGTGCAATGGCTCAGCCAGGTCAGAAGCCGCAGGTCCTTCAGAAGAAACTGAGGCTGCATCAGCATGGGGTTGGTCTCCTGTTATTTGTGGAGGGACTCTTACCCCTGTGCTTGCCTTGTTCCCTGCTCCTCGTTTTTTGGAAGACATTGCTTACACACGAGGAAACTAAACAGGAGTACTCCCCACAAACTATAACTAATTTAAAACCTGTCACCGCTGTGTCCAAGACCACCAGGCTCACGTGCCCACCATTCGCTCTGCTTCCTCCATGCGCACGCCAGAGCTCCCTGCTTTAAAAGCACTAGCATGAGAGTGAGCGCGCTTCAGCGATTGGCGACCCGCCTATCGCATGGCGCATGCGCCGTCCTGACGCGCACCTGTGATGTGGATAGCAGCAGCGCACGTGCACAACAGCGGTGCACTCGAACGCCGGTGGCGCGCACGCGGTGTGCACGCGGCGCACATGTGCACTCGCACGCAAAAAATTTTAAAAATGCGCGCCAAAACCGCCCTCTGTAATCCTAGCACAGGCTCAAGGTTACACTAGCAGTTTTACAAGGGGAAATACATATATTCACATGTATATATATAAAAAAGCCCCAAAGGGAGTACTCACCATCCCAAGCAACAGGGCCTGTCTTGCCAGGCCCAATCTTCCCCCATCACGGCGGGTAGCACCTCTAGGGACCTTCAGGGACCAGGTCCCCCATATTGGGGTCCACACCCCTGGACCTGTAAAGCACCCTTTATGGTTTCCTTGGGCAAGATTGACCAGGAATACCAATTTTAACAAGGCTCCAGCGCCTAAAAAGGACACATTACAAGCAACACCTCGTTCTTGAACCGAGGTTCGGGTACCATCCACTTTAGCTTAGTAAGCCATCCAAATGGATCTGATTATAAACATCCCCATGGGACATTTTCTTTGAAGAAACTTGGAGAGCTTCAACAGCCATGACCATCACCTTCAAGACACTGGCGAAAAAAACTGAGGCACTTCCTGTGTAGGAGGGGTTATATGGGAGGAACCGTCTTACTATTGGTTGCCAGTGTCCAATCACCTAAAGGTAAGCGTATAACCCACATAGTCATTATTATGGTGCTCTGTGTCCCGTGATGTACGATAAAGAAAAATATGTGTAAATTTGCTGTCCTCTCAAAATAACTCAACAAAAGTGAGTGCACCTCTAAATTGGGCCCAATTAGCCATTTTCCCTCCCCGGTGTCATGTGACTCGTTAGTGTTACAAGGTCTCAGGTGTTAATGGGGAGCAGGCGTGTTAAATTTGGTGTTATCGCTTTCACTCTCTCATACTGGTCACTGGAAATTCAACATGGCACCTCATGGAAAAAAAAACTCATGGAAAAAAATAGTTTTTGCTCTACATAAAGGTGGCCTAGGCTAAGAAAATTGCCAAGACCCTGAAACTGAGCTGCAGTACGGTGGCCAAGACCATACAGAGGCTTAACAGGACAGGTTCCACTCAGAACAGGCTTCGCCATGGTCGATCAAAAAAGTTGAATGCACATGTTCAGCATCATATCCAGAGGTTGTCTTTGGGAAGATTTACGTAGGAGTGATGCCAGCATTGCTGCAGAGGTTAAAGGGGTGGGGCGTCAGCCTGTCAGTGTTCAGACCATACGCCGCACACTGCATCAAATTGGTCTGCATGGCTGTCATTCCAGAAGTAAGCCTCTTCTAAAGATGATGCACAAGAAAGCCTGCAAACAGTTTGGTGAAGACAAACAGACTAAGGACATGAATTACTGGAACCATGTCCTGTGGTCTGATGAGACCAAGATAAACTTATTTGGTTCAGATGGTGTCAAGTATGTGTGGTGGCAACCAGGTGAGAAGTACAAAGACAAGTGTGTCTTGCCTACAGTCAAGCATGGTGGGGGGAGTGTCATGGCCTGGGGCTGCATGAGTGCTGCCGACACTGGGGAGCTATAGTTCATTGAGTGAACCATAAATGCCAACAGGTACTGTGACATACTGAAGCAGAGCATGATCCCTTCCCTTTGGAAACTGGGCCGCAGGGCAGTATTCCAACATGATAACAACCCCAAACACACCTTCAAGAGGACCACTGCCTTGCTAAAGAAGCTGAGGGTAAAGGTGATGGACTGGGCATGCATTTCTCCAGACCTAAACCCTATTGAACATCTGTGGGGCATCCTCAAACAGAAGGTGGAGGAACGCAAGGTCTCTAACATCCACCAGCTCCGTGATGTCATCTTGGAGGAGTGGAAGAGGACTCCAGTGGCAACCTGTGAAGCTCTGGTGAACTCTATGCCCATAAGGGTTAAGGCAGTGCTAGAAAATAATGGTGGCCACACAAAATATTGACTCTTTGGGCCCAATTTGGACATTTTTACTTAGGGGTGTACTCACGTTTGTTGCCAGCGGTTTAGACATTAATGGCTGTGTGTTTAGTTATTTTGAGGGGACGGCAAATTTACACTGTTATACAAGCTGTACACTCACTACTTTACATTGTAGCAAAATGTAATTTCTTCAGTGTTGTCACATGAAAAGATATAATAAAATATTTACAAAAATGTGAGGGGTGTGCTCACTTTTGTGAGATACTGTATAGAGATAGAGATGAGATATATATATATATATATATATATATATATATATATATATATATATATGCCTGCCTTCAGGGGGCGCATGCACACTGCCAGTGGGCTGCTTCTGCTGTGATAATTCACAGCAGAAGCCGATCTGCTGGTGCCCGGCACTCATTGCCCTCCAGCACCCCTTCCAATCATTGTCAATACACAGAGAACTGAGATATGGTTTGTTAACAAGGCATATCTCAGTTCTGACAGGGGGAAGGGATTGATCCTCTATTCCTGGACTAGAATCGATGTCTTCCCCTAGTGAAAGTAGCACACATAGTACACAAACACACTGGCTAGGCACACAGCTAACCCTTTGATTGCCCTAGATGTTTAATCCCTTTCCAGCCAGTGTCATTAGTACAGTGACAGTGTATATTTTTAGCACTGATCACTGTATTAGTGTCACTAGTTCCCAACAAGTGTCAAAAGTGTCAGAATGTCCGATTGTCCACTGCAATATCGCAGTCCCGCTATAAGTCGCTGATTGCCGCCATTACTAGTATAAAAAAACAATAATAAATACAAATTCCAAAAATATATATCATAGTTTGAAGACGCTATAACATTTGCGTAAAGAAATCAATATACGCTTATTGGCGCGCTACCCAATAATACAGTGCAAAAAATGTGAACACAAAAAATTCAAATACAATAAGTGTCCATTTAAAAGCTAAAAATAAGTTGAATTATCATATAAAAGTCCATCATATGCGAACCAATGCAAAATGCTGAAAAGCAGTGTTCACTCGATGCTTCTCCTTCATATAAAATCAAAGCCGCTTACCAGAGCAGTTGGATTTCAAATTATATAGATCAGATGTGCTCATGCAAATGACAGCCAACACGAATAATCCTCTCCTCAAAATCCTCCACACACTGCTCCTCTCCAATGGGACCGGGCTGTTTAAATGAAGGCTCTCTAGTGAGTATGGACCATCTGTCTTCAGGTACTCAGGTCTCAGATACATAGGATAATGGAAGGAAGAGGCTTCACAGTGTAGTACTTCAAACTTATATTTATTAAAAATATGTAGCACTCACATTCAAGAAAACAGTAGTAACAAAGCCGCGGATCTTGCCAACAGGCTGATACGTGGTGACGTCTAAGGAACGCTGCTCCAGCCGACGCATATCCTCATAAGAGGCATTGGTCCCAGCAACAAAATATTGTTTTTTTTTTTCAAAACTGTGGGGTTTTTTTTTTATAGAGCAAAAAGTAAAAAAATGCAGTGGTGATCAAATGTAACCACTGCATTTTTATACCACCAAAAGAAATCTCTATTTGTGAGGAAAAATTACATAAATTTTATTTTGGGTACAGTGTTGCACAATTGCGCAATTGTCAGTTAAAGTGTTGCGGTGCCGTATCGCAAAAAATGGTCACGAAGAGGGTAAATCTTTTGGAGGTCAAGTAGTTAACAAGTAATTGAACAGTACTGACTAGCATATTCAAGGCTTTGGATATCTATTCATATCCTTTTCCTTCTTTATAAAGTTCCTTTACCTTTGTAGCACCCTCTAATAGTAGAAAAATTTACTTGACTCATGGTAGTTGTACGAGTCTGTTAATTGGGTCATGGTTCAGATTCAGGTCAGGCTGGAAGGCTCTGCAGCCCACTGCTCTATCGGCTGCCCTTGCTTCTGGAGGTTTCATGGAAACTTCTAGAAGCTAGTGGGTGGGGGTATAGAGACAGGGATCTGAATATTTATGGGAATCTGGCCAATCTCCAGGCAGGAGGCCTGACAGGTTGGCTGAACAAGCCCATAAATATTGTGGAGCCTGGCCAGTGAGGGAGTCGGGGGGAAGCAGGAGTGTTGATGTGCTGCTGTGTGGCCTAGGAGGGGGCCCCGGGGAAAGGGGGATCTGCCTCCAGGCTGGAGGCTGGAAGAAGGAATGAAGCTGAAAAGAGATCTCCACTGCCCTGCACTCCCCCGGGGTAGGACAGCCTGCATAGCCAGAAAAAAAAACAGCCCAGCGAAAGGCCTGAAAGCAGTTTCACCTACAGCTGTGGCCAAAAGTTTTGAGAATGATACAAATATTCATTTTCACAAAGTCTGCCGCTACAGTGTTTTTAGATCTTTTTGTCAGATGTTACTATGGTATACTGAAGTATAAATTACAAGCATTTCATAAGTGTCAAAGGCTTTTTTTGACAATTACATTAGGTTAATGCAAAGAGTCAATATTTGCAGTGTTGACCCTTTTTTTCAAGACCGCTGCAATTCGCCCTGATATGCTGTTAGTCAACTTCTTGGCTGCATCCTGACTGATGGCAGCCCATCCTTGCATAATCAATGCTTGGAGTTTGTCAGAATTTGTGTGTGTGTGTGTGTGGTTCACCCACCTGTTGATTGATCACAGATTCTAAATGGGATTAAGGTCTAGGGAGTTTGCCATGGACCCGAAATTTCTATGTTTTGTTCCCAAGCCACTTAGTTATCACTTTTACCTTATGTCAAGGTGTTTCATCAGGCTGGAAAAGGCATTGTTCGTCACCAAACTGTTCTTGGATGGTTGAGAAAGTTGCATCTCGGAGGATGTTTTTGTACTATTCTTCAATCATGGCTGTGTTAGGCAAAAATTGTGAGTGAGCCCACTCCCTTGCCTGAGAAGCAACCCCACACATGAATGCTCTCAGGATGCTTTACTGTTGCATGACAGGACTGATGGTAGCACTGACTTTTTCTTCTCTGGACAAGGTTTTTTCTGGAGTGACCCAAACAATCAGAAAGGGGATTCATCAGAGAAAATTACTTTACCCCAGTCCTCAGCAGTCCAATCCCTGTATCTTTTGCAAAAAATCAGTCTTCCCCTGATGTTTTTCCTGGAGAGAAGTGACTTCTTTGCTGCCCTTCTTGACACCAGGCCATCCTCCAAAAGTCTTTGCCTAACTGTGCATTCAGATGCACTCACATCTGCCTGCTGCCGTTCCTGAGCAAGCTCTGTGCCCCAATCCTGCAGCTGAATCAACTGTAGGAGACGGTCCTGGTGCTTGCTGGTCTTTCTTGGGTGCCCTGAAGCCTTCTTCAAAAATACAGTGGAAATGTTTTTTTTATGGGATTAAGTTTATTTTCATGAAAAAAGAGACTTTTCAATTAATTGCAATTCATCTGATCACTCTTCATAACATTCTGGAGTATATGCAAATTGCCATCATAAAAGCTGAGGCAGCAGATTTTGTGAAAATGTATAAATTTGTGTAATTCTCAAAACTTTTGGCCAGGGCTGTACAGCTGCAGGACAAGGGCAGAGTGAATATTCTAAATCTCCGGGGCCTACAACGGAGAGGGCTGCTAGGTGCCATACCCAACCAGTTCTTCCTGGGACAGTGATTAAAATATGTTCTGGAATCCCTTGCTCTGTGATTCTCTTCAAGGCAGCCAGGTGGGCTGGTCGTTTTTAAGCTGGGGTCTGAAGAGGTTAAGTTAAAGGTGACCATGTTGCTGATCTGTTAAGAGACAGAAACCACTCCAGACGAACGAGAAAGTCCAGGATCCATTTTTGTACAGAAATAGGAAATTATGTCACCCAAGTTTTGTTTCAAGTCAAGTTGGGCATACCATATACTCCTTGACCTGACCCAAGTGGTTTACCGTAAATAAAACAAGCCCATGGACTGGTTACTGACTTTGGATGTAAGTTGTAAAATGCATTTTGCCTGGTTGTGCAGACTATGGGGAAACCCAAAAACTCAGCAGCTCCTTAGGGGGTAGCGCTACACCTTGTTACACAGGTCTTTTTCTGCTCCCCATGGGTAACCTGCTCAATACTGTAAAAAAAAAAATATTGTGATAAATTCCTCTCTAAGGATTAGTAATAGGTACACATATGAAAATAACATTTGTTTTTGTCACTAAAAGCCTTGATCCACCAAAAGATATCACAGAAAGGTCAGATCATACATAATGTCTAATCATTTCTAAATCCAAAAACAAAATATGTAATGTATTTATTTTTATAATACAAGATTTATATAGTGCCAACAGTTTGCGCAGCACTTTACAACATTAGGGCAGACAGTACAGTTACAATACAATTCAATACAGGAGGAATCAGAGGGCCCTGCTCGTTAGAGCTTACAATCTAAGAGAGAGGGTCAAGTGATACAAAAAGGTAATAACTGTGGGGGATGGGCTGATGGAGAAAATAAAAGTACAGTTTTTAGGTGAGAGCAGGATAGGCTTCTCTGAAGAGGGATAGCCTAAATGTGGATGGAGTTGGAGATAGTCAGACAGATTGGGGCAGGGAATTCCAAAGGCTGGGAGAGGCTTGGGAGAAGTCATGGAGGTGAGTATGGAAGGAGGTGTCAAGAGCAGCAGGTCTTGGGAGGAACAGAGAGGACGATTTGGTTGGTAGGGGACTAGGTTAGTGATGTAGCTGGGGACAGGGTTGTGGATGGCTTTGTAGGTTATTTTTAGTATTTGGAATTTAATTTGTTGGGTGAGTGGAAGCCAATGGAGGGACTGGCAGAGAAGGATAGCAGATGCTGAGCAGTTTATAAGGTGGATGAGTCTGGCAGCAGCATTCATGATGGACTGAAGGGGCGAAAGCTTATTTAAAGGTAAGCCAATGAGGAGGGAGTTGCAGAAGTCAAGGTGAGAGGTAACCGGGGAGTGAATCAGGAGCTTTGTGGTTTCATTGGTTAGGAAGTGATGTATTTCAGAGATGTTGCAGAGTTTGAGGCGGCAAGCTTTGGAAAGTGATTAAATATGGGGCTGAAGGAAGAGTTCAGAGTCCAGGGTAACACTTAGCACCCTGGCTCGTGGGGATGGGTGGATGGTAGTGCCATTGTTCTTGATAAAGAAGTCAGGGGAAGAGGCACGTGGGGGAGGGAATATTATGAGCTTGATTTTGGACAAGCTGAGTTTGAGGAAATCCATACATACAGATATGTCTGTTAGTAAGTTAGTAATGAGTGAGGAGACTGATGGAGTGAGCTGAGGGGTGGAGAGATAGATTTGGGTGTCATCAGCATAGAAATTATATTGAAAGCCATGGGAGGCCATCAGTTGACCCAGGGAGAAGGTGTAGATTGAAAATAGGTGAGGTTCAAAAACTGAACCTTAGGGGACCCTGACGGAGAAAGGAAGAGGAGTGGAGGAAGTAGAATTGCAAGTGACACCGAAGGTTCGGTGAAATAGGTAGGATGAGAGCCAGCGAAGAGCACAGTCACGGAGACCAAAGGAGTATAGTTTTTCGAGGAGGAGGGGGTGGTCAACCGTATCAAAGGCAGCCAAAAAGGTCCAGAAGCAGGAATACAGAATAGTGTCCATTGCAACTTACCAGTCCTTAGACATGGTAGCTACATAATCTTTTTCTTTTTTTATTATTATTATTATTATTATAATACAGGATTTATATAGCTCCAACAGTTTACCAGGTGCTTACAATATAAAAGGGAGACAGTACAGTTCCAATACCATAAAATACAAGAGGGTTAGGAGGGCCCTGCTCATAAGAGCTTACAATCTAATAGGGTGGTGCAAGTGGCACAAAAGGTTATAACTGTGGGGGATGAGCTGATGGAAGTGGTAAAAGATTAGTTGAAAGTGTAAAAGGCTTCCCTGAGATGGGTTTACAGGGATCACCTAAAGGCAGCCAGAGTAGGAGATAGCCGGACAGATTGAGGTAGAGAGTTCCAGAGGAAGTTTTTTCCTTTATTTTTACCTGACCAGTGTAGTCCAAATGTCACCTCCATTCCTTTCTGTAATTCCCCCCTTTTACACTTCAACCCCCAGAACTTAACAACCCCACACCTTTTATTTATGGAGTAACATGGCCACAACAGCCTCTTTTATTAAAACAACTCCAGATAAATACTCCAATAAATAACCAATAAATAACCATAAGCAAACAATGACATATCAATAACGTAACTGTTAACCCCAGTCTGATGGTCTCTGACGGTGACCCACCTTTCCAAAACATAGGTATAAAATATATAACTATATAACCACGGATAACCAACGCACTGCGGGATTTTTCCAAAAACGAATAGGCCACCAGCTGTAGCCGCTCGGAGACAACCGCTTCCCGCAGCGCCACCAAACCCAGTATTCCCTCCACCGTTCAGGAATACACCGGAGGGGAACATGCTAATGATGAGCCCCCCACCCCTTTAAATCCATCCATTTACCGCCCCCGTCAAAGACCACCAGAATAAAACAGCCACAGCCCGAAAGCGTAACCACCTTACGTTTGAGGGCACCTCCACATCCTCAGGGCCTGTTGTATCCCCTCCTGCAAACCCAGGGACCATAAATCAATCCCTACATCAGAGAGATGAGATGAACACCATCCCTCCTCAGGTATAATCCCACATTCGTCTCCAACTCCCTGTGCCGAACAACAATACCACCCAACTGTCTGACAAATCTCCCCACCACCTTATTAATTCTAATACGTGTCTTATTAATGCTCGCCACTGATCTAGCCCAGCGCAATGTTTTTCGAGCCACTATGTCAGACCAAACTAGAAGGGTGCCCGGAAACTTAACCCGTAACTGCATAAAATCCTTTTTGATGTCCGCCATCAGATCCCTGACTGACCGGACCCCCAAGTCATTCCCACCCGCATGAATCACCAAAACATCAGGGGGTCTGTCCAACCGAACATACCTCTCCACGTCACCCATAACTCCACCCCACAACATCCTTGGTCTACCTAACCAGCGTATGTACACCTCCCTCCTGGAAATCCCCAGTTGCCTGCCCTCCGGACGTACGTCACCTCTCCTGGCCCCCCAGCAAACATAGGAGTGACCTACGATCCAGACCAGGCGTACCGGGCTTCCATCTGCAATGAAACAAAACACAAGATTGCTACCCTCTTACACTCAACACTACCAACAATCAACTGCTACCCACAACCTGTCCCTTACATTGCGTGTCCTATTATTCGTTGCTTTTTTTTTTTTTTTTTTATTCAAGTACCAAATTAGGTCTGACATAAGACCTGAATCTCCTAGACTCCCATCTCCTGAGCCTGCGCACAGTAGCCTCATCCAACCCGCATCTGGCAGCTACGGTAGCTGCCCCTATGCGGAAGGAGTGTGAAGCATACTCTGACCCAACCAAACCAGCCCTTTGTAAACATCTTCTAAATATCGCTATAAATTGAAACCGTGACAGATAAGACCCATCCTCATGCCTCAGGAACGGCCCCGCCCCCTCACACCTGACCGACCTAAATTCCCGTACCGCCTCCACTGGGCACACCCTTGACCCTGGTAAGGCAAACAGTAACACAACCACTCCTTTACCTTGCTGGTCAGTTTTGGACCTCCGCAGCCGCAAACATACCTTGTCTCCTTCCAACCGCACGTCCTGATCCAACAACCCCCCCCCAACATGCTTAGACGGGCTAATCAATTCCCCTATACGAAAAGCCCCATAAAAAGCCAGTGAAAACGCCGCTGTAAACAGACGGATTTCATAATGCGATAAACAAATTAAATCCAACATTTCACATATGGAAACCAAGTTCGCGAAAGTAACCGGCCGTCTCGCATTCCCTTCGTTTATTATACTTCCGAAAGGCTGTTAAAGCCTGCCGCACCCAAAAATCCTTAGTCCAATCATCAACCCCCATTAATTTAAACAAAAATGGCAAGCCTGCTAATTTCCGATCAATTGAAGATACTGCGCACCCACTTTCCATGTTCCTAGCCACTAAGTACAAAACCAATAACCTTCCTTCCGATCCAAGCGCCACCACGCCCCCACCTCCTGCACCAACATAGACCACTCCTTCCATACCTTACTGTAGGCCGTCCAAGTGGAATCACTTACTGACTGCCTAATCCATCCCGCGGTGACTCCAAAGGCAGCTCCCACATCCAATCCGGGCAAGGAACTCCTTCCTTGTCTGCACCTGGCGCCAGTTCCCTGAACCTGTCCCACTGAAAACGAGACAAGGAGTCAGCCAACGCATTGTCAACACCCGGAATATCAACCGCATAAGTAAAAATGTTTAGACTCAAACACCTAAACACCAGCTGTCTCAACAGCCGTATGACCGGCTGAGAAGATGCTGACATACGGTTCACCACCTTCACTACACCCATGTTGTCACAATTGATCCACAACTTCAAATTCCAGCATGCCTCTCCCCATAATTCCAAGGCTAATACCACTGGAAACAATTCCAGCAGCACCAGATTTCCGAGGAACCCTTCCTTCTCCCATGACGGTGGCCAGGGCTCTGCGCTCCATCTTCCTTGAAAATATGCACCAAAACCTGTGGAGCCCGCCGCGTCAGTAACCAATTCCACATCGAAATTGCTCACCGGGCCGGACATTCACACTGCTCTCCCGTTGTATGAGGCTAAAAACTCATACCAAACTTTCAAATCCTCTCTATGTTCCTTCGTCAGTCTAATAAAGTGAGTTGGCATTTTTACCCCCGCTGTGGCTGCCGACAGCCGTCAGCAAAAAACCAGCCCCATGGGGATAATTCTGCAAGCAAAATTCAACTTACCCAACAGCGACTCAAGAGCTCTCAACTGCACCTTCTTCAATCCGTGGATATCCCGAATTTCCTTCTGCAGCTCCTCCAACTTACCTCTGGGCAACCTGCATTCCATAGCTATCGAGTCTATCACTATCCCTAAAAAGCTAATTTCTGACGTGGGGCCTTCCGTCTTCTCAGCCGCCAATGGCACTCCGAACCTGCCTGCGATGTGTTGCAACATGGAAAGCAGAATTGCACACACAGCGGAAGCAGGGGGGCCTATACACAGAAAGTCATCCAAATAGTGTTTAGGCCCGAAACCTCCCTAACCACCCATTCCAGGAATGAGCTAAACGCCTCAAACATGGCGCATGAAACTGAACAGCCCATGGGCAAACGCTTGTCAACGTAAAACTGTTCTTGCCAGTGACATCCCAACCGGCAACAACCGGAAAGCCGATTCTATATCGGCTTTTGCCATGAGGGCCCGTTTTCCGTAGCGCCTCACCCATTTGACCGCCGCATCAAATGAAGTGTAAGACACTGTACACTCTTCCGGGTCAATGAAATCATTGACTGAACCCCCTTTTGGGAAGGATAAGTGGTGTAACAAACGAAACTTGTTGGGTTCCTTCTTGGGTACCACCCCTAACGGTGATACCACTAAGTCCGGCCATGGCTTGGTGGCAAACGGCCCCCCCATGCGCCCTAACGCCACTTCCTTTTGCAATTTTACCCCCACTACTTCCTGCTGCAGTAATGCCAATTTTAGGTTCCTTGCCATAGGCGGAACCGTCGCCAATGAACATGGAATCTTAAAACCCTCCCTAAACCCTGACTCCAACAACCGAGCTGCTCCCCGATCCGGATACTTACTTAGGAAAGGCAGCATTTTTTCCACCCTCACCGGCGTCATCCTTCTTCGGAGTAGAGTCACTGGCACGCTTCCCTCTCTTAAAACATCTTGACAATGTGTGGGCGCCCCCGCACCATGAGCATTCATGCTTAAACTTACATGCCCCCCCAAATTTACAGGCACCCTCATTGTACTGCCAGCACACTCCCCACTTTTTCCTGGCCGGCGGTCCTGAGGAATGTGTACCCCCGGCCCTCCCTTGAAAAGGCTGAGGTGGGGTCCTCGCAGATGACATAAGCCTCATCCAGAGGCTAATATCCTTATGATCCCAACGTAAGGACGGTCGTACTGCCTTCCGCTGTCTGAACTGCTTGTCATATCTCAGCCAAGCAGAACCCCCGTACACCCTATGCGCCTCTCCAATAGCATCCATATAGCAGAACAACGCCGAGCAATGCTCGGGGCTCTTCTCGCCAATGACGCTCGCCATGATGGCGAAGGCTTGTAGCCAGTTCACAAATGTACGTGGTATCAGCCGGTACCCCCCATTTTCTTCATCCTTCTTCTTGGAAGAATCGGGTTTCACCCTGTCCAAGTTAAATTTTTCCAATGGAAGTAGGGAAAAAATCTCCACATACTCACCTTTTTGAATCTTTTCCCAGACCTCCTGCTTCAGATGTGCTCCCAAGGGGCCCTCAAAGCAGACGTAGACCTCACACTTCGTAGCGTCCGCTAACCTGACCACGTCTGACCTTTCCGTCTTCTCTGTGGACCCTTTTTCTCCTGCCTCCTCTGCACCTACTCCGGCCCCTGATTGGCTGGGAGGAGGAATCGCCGAGGGTACCACTACCCCCCCAACCCCATTACTCCTGTCCCCTGACTCAGTTCCTGGTGCCGTCCATGGGGCCACTTGAGGTGGCTGCACCTGTCCCCCTTCGAACCTACCAATTAAGTCCCGCAGACCCTGCAAGAAAACCGTCAGCTGCTGACCGGACCCACCACTGGCAGGATTATTCCCCGCCACATGCTGTTCCGGCCTGTCCGCCCCCGACTGCAACCCAGAAACCCCAGGTACTACCACACCTGCTGACACCACCCCTGTCAAACCCTGTAATGCCCCAGACAATGATAACGAAGTGTTAGGCTTACCAAGCTGACCAGGCGCTCTCCCCACAGCCGTCGCGGCGTGCTCCCTCACTGGCACTTCCGGTTCATCTTCCTCCGACACCTCGCCTTCCGACCGATCGTCAGACTCCACGCTTGGATGACTTGTAAGCCGCCCGGGTGGTGATGCCCCAGAGGCTGTAGCGTGAGCTGGTGATGGCGACTTTTTGCTCTTCTGGCTAGTGATCAACCGACCATCTCCAGCACTGACTCCAGCAGCTTGCTCCGCCGTTAAGCTCCGCCCCTTCCCGATATTCTCCTCTTCTCTCGCAGCACTTGTCTGGACACTGCCTGGCTCTTCATCCCTCCTCACTGCTCTCCTCGGATGTCCGCCCCATGCTGTGGATGCACTGTGCTGTGCTCTTCTATCGCCTAGCGGGGAACCGGCGCCATGTTGGCCCGTGGCCCCGCCTCCCGAGTGCGGCCAGCGGCGTGTAGACCTCCCGGGAGCCGCATCCACCTGTAGCTGCCTTCTTTTCCCTGGTGGGGCCGACCGATCCTCCCTCGGGCTCCTAGGTGTACGAGCGGGCCGAGATGCAGGCCCTGGCGAAAAACGCACCGGAGGCCGCGACCTCCGCGCGTGGTAGGACACCTCACCCGACGCTGATTCCCCCGGCTCTTCCTCTCCAATGTCTCCTATTTGGTTTTGCAGCTGCCATTGTGGAGTAGCAGATGTGTAAAACTGCCTCCTCTGCTGCAGTCTCCTCACACTGACCCCCTTTTACTCCTCCCCTCCTTTAAATACCACCACTCCCCTTTATCACAAAACTTACCTTTTCTACCTCCCCTTTTTCCCATACTACTTTTTCCAACTTTTTAACCCCTTCCGTGTCTCCCTTAGACACACTGTCATGCCTGGCCCTACACTACCCCTCCTTTCAGTCCCTCTCGTTCCGTGCCTCACTTTCTGATCCTAAAATTTACACACATCCTGTCCTGGGGTAACAACCCTCACTTACAGGACTGTATCTATGAAAGACTGAGGCTGACCCCAGGACAGAAAGTGTTTTAAGACTACAGAACTTCCCTCTCTCATCATCTCTATACACAGGTGGAAGGTGTTAGGAATAATTTAACATATAACACTTAGCAGAGGCAAAGAGCATAAGACGTTATCGGCTCACTGGATTTCTGGCAGGATCAACAGGCACTTTTTCCAATGTATATAACAAAGAACATTCAAGGTATATTTAACAAACCAAAAGGAATCCAATAGGAGAAGTTCATGGTTAGGGTTTACATAAACATCCCCAAATCCCAAAAAAGTGGGAATGCTGTGTAAAATCTACATAAAAACAGAATGCAACGATTTGCAAATCTTATAAACCCATATTTTATTCACAATAGAAAATAGAAAAGATATCAAATGTTTAAACTGAGAAAATGTACCATTTTAAGAAAAAAATAAGGCAAATCAGAAATTAATGGAAAAATAATGGCCTATAGATGACTCGGTTTCCGTGGTGCAAGGAAAGAAAATTGCTTGATTTCCTTACCAATAGTCAGTGGGAGAACACAATTATTACTGCTAACCGTAGGCAATATTCACATGTCGAAAATCCAACAGGTTGTTTGCACCCAAGTCAATCTATGGATCAACTTAAGTGCAATCAGCCTGCCCATATATGTGTCCCTGCTGAACCAGCCGAATTTTGATCCATGTACAGTATATCCAGAAAGTATTCATAGCGCTTCACTTTTTCCACATTTTGTTATGTTACAGCCTTATTCAAAAATGGATTAAATTATTTTTTTCCTCAAAATTCTACAAACAAAACCCCCATAATGACAATGTGAAAAAAGTTTGTTTGAAATCTTTACAGATTTATTACAAATCAAAAAGGAAAAAAAAATCACATGTACATACAGTATCTCACAAAAGTGAGTACACCCCTCACATTTTTGTAAATATTTTATTATATTTTTCATGTGACAACACTGAAGAAATTACACTTTGCTACAATGTAAAGTAGTGAGTGTACAGCTTGTATAACAGTGTAAATTTGCTGTCCCCTCAAAATAACTCACACAGCCATTAATGTCTAAACCGCTGGCAACAAAAGTGAGTACACCCCTAAGTAAAAATGTCCAAATTGGGCCCAAAGTGTCAATATTTTGTGTGGCCACCATTATTTTCCAGCACTGCCTTAACCTCTATGGACATGGAGTTCACCAGAGCTTCACAGGTTGCTACTCTTCCACTCCTCCATGACGACATCACGGAGCTGGTGGAGGTTAGAGACCTTGCGCTCCTCCACCTTCCATTTGAGGATGCCCCACAGATGCTCAATAGGGTTTAGTTCTGGAGACATGCTTGGCCAATCCATCACCTTTACCCTCAGCTTCTTTAGCAAGGCAATGGTCATCTTGGAGGTGTGTTTGGGGTAGTTATCATGTTGGAATACTGCCCTTCGGCCCTGTCTCCGAAGGGAGGGGATCATGCCCTGCTTCAGTATGCCACAGTACACGTTGGCATTCATGTAGCCTCAATGAACTGTAGCTCTCCAGTGTCGGCAGCACTCATGTAGCCCCAGACCATGACACTCTCACCACCATGCTTGACTGTAGGTAAGACGCACTTGTTTTTGTATTCCTCACCTGGTTGCCGCCACATACGCTAGACACCATCTGAACCAAATAAGTTTATCTTGGTCTCATCAGGCCACAGGACATGGTTCCATGTTCCATGTCCTTAGTCTGCTTGTCGTCAGCAAACTGTTTGCGGGCTTTCTTGTGCATCATCTTTAGAAGAGGCTTCCTTCAGAGACGACCATGCACGCCAATTTGAATCAGTGTACAGCATATGGTCTGAGCACTGACAGGCTGACCCCCCCATCCCTTCAACCTCTGCAGCAATGTTTACAGCACTCATACGTTTATTTCCCAAAGACAACCTCTGGATATGACGCTGAGCATGTGCACTCAATTTCTTTGGTCGACCGTGGCAAGGCCTGTTCTGAGTGGAACCTGTCCTGTTAAACCGCTATATGGTCTTGGCCACCATGCTGCAGCTCAGTTTCAGGGTCTTGGCAATCTTCTTATAGTCTAGGCCATCTTTATGTAGAGCAACAATTCTTTTTTTCAGATCCTCAGAGAGTTCTTTGCCATGAAGTGCCATGTTAAACTTCCAGTGACCAGTATGAGAGAGCGAGAGCGATAACGCAAAATGTAACACACTTACTTCCCATTCACACCTGAGACCTTGTAACAAGTCATATGACACAGGGGAGGGAAAATGGCTCAATTTCTTTGGTTTCTTAAACACCAAATTTAACACACCTGCTCCCCATCCACACCTGAGACCTTGTAACACTATCGAGTCACAAGAAATCGGGGAGGGAAAATGGCTACTTGGGCCCAATTTGGACATTTTCACTTAGGGGTGTACTCACTTTTGTTGCCAGCCGTTTAGACATTAATGGCTGTGTGTTGAGTTATTTTGAGGGAACAGCAAATTTACAATGTTCAACAAGCTGTACACTCACTACTTTACATTGTAGCAAAGTGTCATTTCTTCAGTGTTGTCACATGAAAAGATATAATAAAATATTTACAAAAATGTGAAAAAAAAATTTAGCTCAGGTGCATCCTGGTTTCCATTGATCATCCTTGAGATGTTTCTGTAACTTGATTGGAGTCTACCTGTGGTAAATTCAGTTAATTGGACATGATTTGGAAAGGCACACACCTGTCTATGTAAGGTCCTATAGTTAACAGGGCATGTCAGAGCACAAACCGAACCATAAAGTCCAAGGAATTGTCTGTAGACCTCTGAGACAGGATGGTATTGAGGCACAGATCTGGAGAAGGGTATAGAAAAATGTCTGCAATATTGAAGGTCCCAATGAGCACAGTGGCCTCCATCATCCGTAAACGGAAGAAGTTTGGAACCACCAGGACTCTTCCTAGAGACGGAAGCCACTCCTCAGTAAAAGACACATGACAGCCCGCCTGCAGTTTGCCAAAAGGCACCTGAAGGACTCTGAGAAACAGAATTCTCTGGTCTGATGAAAAAAAGATTGAACTCTTTGGCCTGAATGGCAAGCACCATGTCTGGAGGAAACCAGGCACCGCTTATCACCTGGCGAATACCATCCCTACAGTGAAGCATGGTGGTGGCAGCATCATGCTGTGGGGATGTTTTTAAGCAGCAGGAACTGGGAGACTGGTCAGGGTTGAGGGAAAGATGAATGCAGCAATGTACAGAGACATCCTTGATGAAATCCTGCTCCAGAGCGCTCTGGACCCCAGGCACGGGCGAAGGTTCATCTTCCAACAGGACAATGACCCTAGGCACACAGCCAAGATAACAAAGGACTAGCTATGGGACAACTCTGTGATTGTCCTTGAGTGGCCCTTGCAGAGGCCAGACGTAAACCCAATTGAACATCTCTGGAGAGATCTGAAAATGGCTGTGCACCGATGCTCCCCATCCAACCCGATGGAGCTTGAGAGGTCCTGCAAAGAAGAATGGGAGAAACTTGAGGCTGTATTGGTGCCAAAGGTGCTTCAACAAAGTAATGACCCCTATGTAAATTTGATTTTTTTCATTTTTTTATTTTTAATAAATTTGCAAAGATTTCAAACAAACTTCTTTCATGTTGTCATTATAGGATATTGTTTGTAGAATTTTGAGAAAAATAATGAATTTAATCAATTTTGGAAAAAGGCTGTAACATCAACAAAATGGGGAAAAAGTGAAGCTCTGTGAATACTTTCCGGATGCACTGTATGTAGCACTTTGTGCTACAGGTAAGCCTATAATATGGCTTACCTGTAGCTACCCAGGATGTCTCTTAAACCTGCACGGCTTAGGAGATATCCCCTGTATTTGCATGTGCCACCGTCATTGGCACATGCGCATTGACACAAACTGAAGCAATGGCACGTATATGCCGTTGCTTCAGTGAGTGTGCCATTACCGCGTGAAAGGGCGGGAGTTGTGCCATCGCAGCTCCGGCCAATCACAGCGTCGGAGACGCGATACCCGGAAGTAACCCCCGGGAGTGATGTCGGCCGCCGGAGCGGTGTAGGGCACCGCAGCGAGTGCTTCGATCTCAGGTAGGTATTACATAATGAGCTAGTATGCTATGCATACTAGCTCATTATGCCTTTGTCTTGCAGGTGTTAGTTTTTTTTTTTTCGTAAAGTGGGTTTACACCCACTTTAAGGGTGTCCCTCAGACAGTACCTGCAACCCTGCCAAATGTTCTGATGGAAACTAGATGTTGATTACTATAATTGTCCTCTGAGCCATGTACTGTATCTGTCTGCAGCTCCTTCCCAATTTAACGAATCAACTCCGCATGTGCAATAAAAGTAAATATACTCTCAGGTACACTAGGCTGGGTTAGGTATTGCTGTATTCTAAAAGATAATTGTGTAGCCAGACTATTTAAAGCCATCAGCTACTGCTAAACTGTTTAACTGACAATTCACAGATCACAAGATTATCTATTCTAGTACAGACCAGCGTCCCTTGCTTTCTATTTATTGCATTATAGGCCAAGAAAAACAATGTATAGCTAATCCTTACAATCCCTAGTTGATGAATGCATTAAAAATGTATAACATGTCAAGGTTAAGCTGGCATCTAATCTAATAATACATCTGTGTCTATTGTGTAATCACCTTGTCAGGATTTATACCCACCAATACTCTTTGCACAATCCCTTCCCAATAATCACATTTTGTACACTGAAATGTTAGCCTAGATATGTGTGTGTGTCTAGCAGTGTACTAAATGTTTTGTTTTTTTTGTCATCTTATCAGGCAGGTTGAGTACTAAAATAATAGTCCCTTAAAAGAATAAAAGATGTTTATAGACATTTATTGAATGATTGGAAATGTAGGCGTGACCCAAAAGCCTTCAAAGCATCTTTGGTGGCCACAAGGAGGAATTTCCCTGCGAAGAACTGGAGGAGCCCAGTGCCTCTGGGAAAACATTTTTTATCTGTGGTGGCTATCATGAATCTAAACACAAGCGACCAACTCAGGTGACCCTTTCTATGGATTAGTGTGAGGTTTTCTATAAAGCACCCACAGATGCTTTTAATGTACGTTTATTAGTGAAAATCAATTGTGATTTACGAAGATTTTCAAATCTGTCCTTACCAAGCCTAGGCTGGGGGCGCATCAAAGACACTGGATCATCACACTATCTTACCAAAAAACAGGACTCCTGGAAGGCAGTGAAGGCATTTATCTTGTAGAGAACCTGAGCATAAATCTGTCAGTGTGGAGTCTGGCCATCCAGAACTGATATGACCTATCATGTAGGAAAAGCATGTTTATATTTGAGTGGAATGTTTCATAAGAAAATACATTAGAAAAGAAAGCAAAGCAAGAGATAAGAAGGTTTCTTATATAAAAGGCTCCTGCTGAACCGGTCGAGATTCGAACCATGCATTGACAGGTCGAATGTACCCAAGTTGATCTATTGATCAACTTGGGGTACAACCTGCCTGTCGGATTTTTTAATTTTACATATAAAAGCCGCTAGCAATAATCACTGTTCTCCCAGCGGGGGCAGCTCCCCTCCCCACTTCCCACCAGGAGAACACAATGGCTCCGCGGGAGGAATTGCAGGACAGAAAATCGCTCTGTCTATGGCCTGGCTTTAGCTGGCCATACACCAATTAAAATTTTGTTGGTTCAGCATACTGGCCAAATGAAAAACTAACAGTGTATGGCCAGCTTTATAAAATAGGGAACACCCTAATAGACTAGAAAGGCTGAAATTATTATACAAAGGATAAACCACTTAAAAGACAATCTAAACCGAAGAACAAAAAATGTATATGTTGCAGATTACTAGTCCTTAGATGTGCTGACTGCATTAGGCTCGGTTCACACAGGGGCGACTTGTCAGGCGACCTAGTCGCCTGACAAGTCGCCTCCCGTTCTGTGCTACGGAACCGTTCTAATAGGAGCGACGCAAGTCGCTCCGACTTAGAAAAAGGTTCCTGTACTACTTTGGGGGCGAATTGCATAGACTTCTATGCAGAAGTCGTTTTGCAAGTCGCCTCGGAAGTCGTTTGCAGGTCGCCTCGCTGAGGCGACCTGCAAGTCGTGCCGCCCCTGTGTGAACCGGCACTTAAAGTGCTTGTAAACCGTTACAAACCACTGGGGGGAGGCAGAAAGCACTGGAGAGGCTGGAGAGCACAGGGGAGGTGGAAAACATGGGGGGAGGCAGATCGGCAGAGAGCAAGGGGGGGAGCAACAAAAAGAAGCAGGACAGAAGGAGCGGTGGGGATGGCTGCATATAGAAGAATCATTCTCTCCATTTCCACCTGCAGCCTCTGAATGCACGCTTCTCCTCCTCTCCCTCTCGCAGGCATTCAGAAGCTGCAGAAGGAATGGAGAGAATCATTCTTCTATATGTAGCCACCCCCACCGCTCCTCCTATCCACACTCACGTGCTCTCTGATCCAGCTCCATGGTGTCTGCAGCAGGCGTCTCCTCTATCTCCTCCCCCCTTCATGGTCATGTTCTACACTGGCGGCCGTGGAGAGGCCAAAAGTGTCTCCTCTAGCACCTCCCCCTTCATGTTTCCGCATCCCTGGCACAGACGGCTGAACTGAACTGGCAGCCGGGCAGCCATGTAGAGGTCGGGTGAGCAGCACGGGCTCTTAGCTGCCTTGGCCCTGCAAGGACTGGCAGCCCCGGCCCGCCGCGCAAACGCTCGCTGTGCCCTATGGCCAGTCCAGGCCTGTCACTAAGCCTTTGCCACCCAAGACCCTGTCACCAGTTTTACTTATTTGGACCACTTTTTGATAGCTCCTGACCACTGCAAACCGGGAACATCCCACAAGAACTACAGCTTTAGAGTTGCTCTAACCCAGTCATTAAGCCATTACAATTTGACCCTTGTCAAATTCACTCAAATCGTAAGGATTGCCTGTTTTTTCTGCTTGCAACACACAAACTTCAGGGTATACATGTTCGCTTGCTGCCTAATATATACCACCCACCTAACTTCTCCGCAGGATGTGGAAACATTACACAAAGATCTGAACAAACTAATGGGGTGGGCAACTACATGGCAAATTAGTTTTAATGTAGAAAAATGTAAAATAATGCATTTGGGTGGCAAAAATATGAATA
This sequence comes from Aquarana catesbeiana, assembly GCF_042186555.1. Taxonomy (NCBI): domain Eukaryota; kingdom Metazoa; phylum Chordata; class Amphibia; order Anura; family Ranidae; genus Aquarana; species Aquarana catesbeiana. The sequence goes on from NC_133331.1 coordinate 84,266,180, forward strand.
AAATCTATACACTGGGGGGAGAACCTCTGGGGGAATCTAGGATGGAAAAGGACCTGGGGGTCCTAGTAGATGAAAGGCTCAACAATGGCATGCAATCCCAAGCTGCTGCTAACAAAGCAAACAGAATATCGGCATGCATTAAAAGGGGATCAACTCCAGAGATAAAACGATAATTCTCCCACTCTACAAGACTCTGGTCCGGCCACACCTGGAGTATGCTGTCCAGTTCTAATGGACGGGCCGCCACCGGGAGTCTGGAGCACAGCTACATGGGGGCTAAAGCCTAGTACACACGATCAGAAAATCGTACGGAAAACACATTTCGAAGCGATCATCAATCGATAGTACACAGCTTTCGTCAGCCGATCACGACAGTTCATCAATACGATCTGATCGATAGTACACAGCTTTCGTCAGCCGATCACGACAGTTCATCCGAAATTATCCGAAGGGGCAAAATTTTTCTCATCAGAGAACACCGTACGATCATCGTATGAGGGCCAGTTCACACCACATGCAGTCCAGTGCGTTTTTGGTCTGCATCAAAAACTCATGAAAGTAGGTCATATGGTTTCCAATGGCATAGTTCACACTATTTTTCGGGAACTGGAACTGACTGCATCAAAGTAGAACATGCTGCATTATTCCTGCACTGATTAGTAAGGTGTTTGGAAGAAAAAAATTGAGTGCACAAGACAGCGCATGAGCGCAAATGAAAGAACGAACCAGAAGAAAACCACTGCTACGAAAACAATTTATGCTTACATTGCAAAATGTGATTTCACAGTAGAAAAGCCATGTGTATGTTTATTGTTCTTTGAGTTTCAATACCGTGGGTTGACAATAAAATAAGTTTGTCATGATGGCAATTTTTGAAATGAAATTAGTCTGGAGACAGAAAGACTCCTCCACCCTGGAAGGTGTAAAATGAAGGAATTTAGGTCTTTGTAAATGGAAAGGAAATTGCTAATGTGTTGCTATAAGCCTGCAGTAGCTGTCTCACTTTGTAATTATTTAGCATGACAATTGTGGCACATATACATAACAAAACATAATATAGAACACTTGTAGCAGAGACCAAGGGTTCAACAAAGCCTCATAGACTGTTATGTAGGTACTATTATTGGAAAAAGTTTCAGTTATGTTTGATTACAGTAGAACTTGGAACAACATAATACAAGGAACACTGGACACCCCAAATATATCAATTCATTAGTATGGACAGGCTCACACTGTTCGGCATGTGACATGTGTTTATGGGTGTACCTATGTATGTTGCATTGCAATGGCCCATTTATTTTATATGGGCCCTCAACACGCGTCCATAGACCAAAAAAACGTACCCGATCTTTTGCTAAATCAAAAATATTCATATAGATAGGACTCAATAAGTGCCAAAAAACAACATTGAAAAAAATAAAATGATACTTTTGTCATTAAAGAATAAAAATATATTTCACATACATATAAATGCAGAAAAAAACAAAGTCGTGCTTTTGCAAAAGAAAAAAAAATATCAAACAAATATAAAATAACAAATAAAGTCCACGTGAATAAGTGAGTGAAGAAATCTCCTTATAGTCTCTTCAAGGGACCCAGCACCATCAGTAAAGGCCCGTACACATGATACGAAAATCGGAAGAAAAATTTTGTCCGATGAACGATCTGCCAATTTTCGCATCGTTAGTACGGTGCTTTCGACATCCGATGCTAGTTTTTCTTCTGACAAAAGCTGGATGTGCAGACCATAAAATTTTTGATGGATGTGAACTTGCTTAATTAGTATGGTTTTTGTACGAAAAAAAATCATAAGAGCAAGGCTACTCATGCTCAGAAATGAAAGATTACATACGAAACTATTCAATACACTATATCACTTCTGAGGTTGTATTCTGTCGTATGAGAATTTTCGTATGGTGAGTAACCTCTTCACTTTCGACATTAGACTAGCATGCAACAAAAAATGGACGAACAGTCGTCTGAAAATCTGATCGTGTGTATGAGCCGTTAGGCTGGGTTCACACTTCTGCGATCACAGACATTGCATGCGATTTGCACCACTTTGCTGTACAGATCACATGCGATGTCTGTGCGATGCAAATTCAGCCATACAAACTGTATGGCTGAAACCACATCGCATTCGCACCAAAAAGGTGTAGGACCCTTTTTTGGTCGGCACAGAAATCGGATCGCATGGGTGTACACAACTATGTAATATGATTCCTGCACAATTTCACAGTTCGCACTGCGATCTGCAAACCGATCTTGGGGTGTCAGTAACTTTACATTGACACCCGCAGCGGTTTGCAGGTGTCAGTGTTAACCTCCAGCAAGTGACATGAGATGCGGGAACCTGCACTGGAATCGCTCTGGTTCCCGCTTTGCATATGTGTGAACCGGGACTGAATGAGCTCCTCCAGTGAATGGGATGCAATGTAAAGGTAATGACACCCCCAGATCGGGTTGCAGTTCGCAGTGCGAACTGTGAAATGGTGCAGGAATCAGATCACATGGGTGTGAACACCCATGTGATCTGATTCCAGTGCAGACCAAAAAGGGGTCCTGCACCATTTTGGTCCGAATGCAATGCAAATTCAGTGATATGCATCGCACAGACATCGCATGTGATCTGCACAGCAAAGCAGTGTGAACCCAGCCTTACTGATGGTGTTGGATCCCTTGATGACACTATAAGGAGATTTCTTCACTCACTTATTCACGTGGACTTTATTTGCTTTTTTATATTTGTTTGAATGATTTTTTTTTTAGCATTTGCGCGGCTTTGTTTTTTTTGCATTTATACTTACTAGGGCAATGTCACTACTTTTGTTGTTGAACACAGCATTAGCGCGGTTTCTGAATTGATTTACATACATATGATATATGCTTATGACAAATAGCCCCGTTCACATGTCAAATTGCAGCCTATTGCTGGCAACGGCACTGTCCCAATTGGTGCAACGCCGACTTTGCAGCTCCACACCGCTATCCAAAAGTAGTTCCTGCACTACTTTTGGCGACTTTGGGAGCGATTTCAATAGACATCTGTGCATGAACCCGCACAGAGGTCTTTCAAATCTCCCCAGAGCTCACACTGAAGTGCGGGTTTGAAATTGTGCAAGTTCAGCTGAACTTGCACGATTTCAAACCCTTGTTCAGTGTGAATGAGGCTGACTTACTTAAACTGGAGAGTACAAAATCTGGAGCAGCTGTGCATGGTAACCAATCAGCTTCTAACTTCAGCTTTGACATAAAAAACCTGGAAGCTGATTGATTTCTATGCAGAGCTGCACCAGATTTTGTACTCTCCAGTTTTAGAAAATTAACCCCATTCTGTATTGCACAATTGAAATATACCTCTGAATCAACACCCCTTTCTATATAGATATATTTTAAAAATTTTCTTCGTCTGGATTAAATGACACAGGGCATTGCACTCCTGTTATATAATACCACTATAATATAACAGTTACTGCATAAAACTTCTCCAATGCATGGAATGGGTGTGTAGCAGTTCTCACAGGGTTCCCAGTGAGCTTCCCCAAGTAGATAGAGATAATCTGTAATATAACATCACTAATTCATATTTAGTGTACATGCACAAATAACATAGCATACATATTAAATATATAACTGTCTGCATAGACAGAGGAATTGGATTCAATTAAATGTATATTATATACATTAAAGCTGGATGTGCAATGATATTGCAAGCCCATAGCTAAAAAAAAAATCCTTCTCTGGTGGGAACCACAGGGGGAGATATGACGTGTCTCCATCTACAAAATATAGGTGCATCCCGTTGTTATATATAAATGTATACACAAATTGGTAAGTAGTCCATAAAGGTAAGTGTAACCATACTTGTCCCTTAGCGCAACATTTATTTTTTTCTGATGGAACACACCACAACATCTAGTGGCGGCTGGTGCTAAAAATATCTGGGGGGGGGTGCAAACAAATCCCTCCAGGTCCGCACTCACCAGAGAACACCTTGCATTCCATGGGACAATAAGCCGGAAACGACGCAATGGCGAATATTGATTCACTGAAATCAAAAGTGGGAGGATTCGGCACGCAGTGCTCTGCACCCCGAAGACAGCCTGAAATAAACCACTTAAAGCCTCAGATCGCATGCTTTTAAAAAAATGTATGGACCTAATAGACACTCATTAGTCCGGCGCCCTGCACAGTGCACACAAATATGAACGATTTATTTTTTAATAAATAATAACATGACTAACAATTTTTAACTTTAACATGTAGCTTTCTTCTTTGGCAAACTAACTTCGGGGCTCAGCGCCCCTTATGGACCAGCTGCCACTGACAACATCTATGAATTCATAACTGTGCATTGAAGGATCAAGTGTATTGTTTACCATGATGAGGTATTGGGGGCATATTGGAATTGAATGAGAATCCCCCAAAACTCATAGTAACACTATAAACAGTTTGGTAGGTCTGATTAAGGGCAGGAGGCCTTTACATAATACCTAAAAAAATAAATAAAAGTAATTTGTCAAAAAGAGGGATTTCACCCAAAGAGAGGCAGTTGGGAGCTCTGAATACACATTAAAAGTAAAAAAAAAAAATGTAAATGTGTTTGAGGTGACAGTTTGTAGCCATTCATTTGAGAAGTCCCCTTTGAAGACAATGGCTATCAGTACTTGACTTTCTTCCTCAAATATGTTTACATAAGTAAACTACATAGGCAGTTTGTTCTTTATCATTGCCCCTATATGCTGTTAAAATGGTGCCATTTTCTCCAGACAAGCAGTTATTGTGCTAAATGAGCTGTTTGCAGGAAGGACTCTCGCTGGTCTTCCTTAACCCTTTTCAGCCCAGAGGGAGCCAAACATCCAAAGTTGAGCAAAGCAAGTTCTGGTCACTAATTGAGTAATGAGTTAAGGGGGAGGTGTGCAACCCATTCTTATCTAGAAGCACCTGAGAGAGAGAGTCCTGTCTCTTTCACAAATCCTACAATTAGACGTTTGATCTACTTCATAAAAACATCAAGCTATTGACTTTGAAATGCACTCTGCACACATTTGTTGCTGTCCATTCCTCTAGCTTGTTGCCTCATTTCCTAAGCTACTTCTTCCTTAATAAAATACATTAACATAATTCCTCACAAATAGAACCTGGCACCAGAGATCTGATAAAATGGTCTACCTTCCCAGTGCATTTCCTGTTTGAGGAACCTATAGTAATAAGTAGTTATACCCTGTAGGCATATCATTCAAATTGTGCATGCTTACCCTTTTAAAAATAAATATAGATCTTAAAACAAACTGGATAAATACACATTTGATGAAGAGAAATTAAAAGGCTGCAACCCATTGTAACCAAAGCTCAACCAGCCATCAGCTTTGAGCAGTCAGCCTGGTTAAAAGGTTTTGGTTGCTATGCATTGTTGTATCTTTTGGCTTACTCTTGTTTTTTTTTTTTAAACCAAAATTAGTTTAAAGAAATTAATTTAAATGGAGAACATATTCAATCATTCACGGCTCCTAGAAGAGTATCAAGTGAAAACTTTAAACAATCCTGATTAGGTTTTCTATCAGTCTGAGTGATTGAGATGGCTTCAGTAGACTTGTTATCTTCTACTGAGACAATGAATCTTTAAAAGGGTTAAATGCAATAATACAAGACTATCTAATCCTTAAAGGTATTGATTCAATTAGCAGCCCCTGGTATCATTGAAGGCCAGCCTTCTAGAAATGAACTTGGAGCCGGTCAACTGCTCAGTTAACTACTGTATTGAGGGATTAAGAGGATGTGACAGTCACACCACAATGGAAATGACAGTAACACCCAATAAGACTATTGTTATAGGCATCATTACAAGTGTTGGCTCATTACACCCCACCTTCGCCCAGGACTTTATATATGTGCGGCTCACAATGAGAAAGTTAGTTTGCACCTTTCTGGAGGAAGAGGACACCAGCAGCTCTGACTAATAATGGAGAAGAAGGCTTACTCTGTGGAATGGCTGTCAGAGAGCAGTCACAGGAATACCACTTACTCTAGTGTGGATTTATTGGCATGCAGGTCTGGCACATCCACCCTTCAGTATCACAAGGACTTCAGTACTCTAGGAATGGAGAGACCAAGCACAGCCACCAGCAAAAATGAGAAGGAAAATCCCTTTGACCTCACAGCAGCACTTTACCATGTCCAAAGAACTCAGGAGGAGGCACATGGTAAGATATAAGCTTCTTGTCTCTCCTTGACCATTCTTGGGATATATATTGGATTACGTCAGGGGTCTCAAACTGGTGGCCCTCCAGCTGTTTCCGAACTACACGTCCCATCATACATCTGCCTGAGGGAGTCATACTTGTAACTATCAGCCTTGCAATGCTTCAAGGGACTTCTTGTAGTTTCACAACAGCCAATTTGAGACCCCTGCTTTACATTGTATTTGAAATATTTGAGTATAATCTTTGTTTTTTCCATATTTAATTAGATTTTTTTTAAATAATGCACTATTTTCTTTATTGCATATTATAAAACTTACCATAAAGTAATTTTGTATGTGACATTGATATTTTAGCTATTATAGTTCAAGATGTTTAAAGCGTTTGTAAAGGTGTTTTTTTTTTTTTTTAAAAATAACAAACATGTTATACTTACCTTCACTGTGCAGCTCGTTCTGCACAGAGTGGCCCCGAACCTCGTCTTCTGGGGTCCCTCGGCGGCTGTTTCAGCTCCTCCCCGCAAGCATTCACCACCTTAATGCGAGCTCCCTCGCACGGTGGTGAGTGCTTGCGGGCGCGCTCCCGTGATACAGCCGGCGGCTATAGCCGCTCGCTGTATCACTCGGCCCCGCCCCCCGGCGCGCCGCGTCATCGGATGTGATTGACAGCAGCGCGAGCCAATGGCTGCGCTGCTTTCAATCCATCCACTGCAGCCAATCAGCGGCCAGGGTGAGCGGAGGAACAGATGTCGGGAACGCGAAGCTGACTTTCGAGGCGTCAGGTAAGTAAAACGGGGGGCCTGGGGGCGGCGGTTCTGTCAGAAGTTTTTTCACCTTAATGCATAGAATGCATTAAGGTGAAAAAATTTTTACCTTTACAACCCCTTTAAGTAGAACTATAGGCAAAACTCTTTTTTTTTTTTTTTTTTTTTTTTTTTGCCATCTGTGGCCCATTATGGAGATTTCCCTTTTACTTCCTGCCCCATAGCCAACACAGAAAGTGAGAGGAAATCCCTGCAAATTAAGAGAATTCCTTGGGGACCCCCAGGTCACCAGAACCAATGTACCCAATGGAAGATTTCCCTGCTATTACTTTGGGATTTTTGTTTACTTATGCTTTCAATGATAATGGTAAATGGGACAAATCAAGAGGGTGACTCTCCCTAATGGGGAAAGAGACAGCATTACAAATTTAATAGGTGTTCTAATACCCCTCCACCCTATTCAAAACTTAAAAAAAAAAAATCCCTTTAGTTATACTCTAAGTAAATACAAAATATCTTTTATAAATGTCAAATATTAAATGAAAATAGTATAGAAGTAGGGAAGTTTATAACCAGTGTCAGGTTTTTTTTTTTAAACATGTTTTTGCCATCCATGTCCCCATTGGAAGACTTCCCCCTCTATTACATTTCTGGAGACAACCCTAAATTTGGGATTTTCTTTTAGTTCCACCTTCAATGATAATGGTAAAAAGGAGAAATAGAGGGTGAATCTCCCTAACGGGGACAGAGACCACATTAAAAACCTAATGTGTCCCAATACCCCTCCACCCTATCCAAAACTTTAAAAAAAAAGTTTTTCCTTTAGTTCTACTTTAAGTAAACACAAAATATCTTTATACATTTCAAATATGACATGCAAATAGTAGATTTGAAAATGGTATAAAAGTAAGGGAGAGTTATAACCCCTGTCAGTTTTTTTTTTTTTGCCATCTGTGTTCCCATTGGAAGACTTCTTCTCTATTACTTTTTTGGGGACAACCGAAAATTTTGGATTTTCTTTTACTTTCAATGATAATAGTAAACAGGGAAAATAGAGAGGGTGAATCTCCATTGCAAGGGTACAGACCACAATAAAATCTGACAGGGGTTCTAATCCCTCTTCACTCTATCCAAAACTAAAAGTTATTCTTTTAGTTATACTTTACCTGTCTTTTTATAAATGGCTTTATGCATCATTTAAATACCGGTATATATGCTGGACATGTGAGGTTTGTTACCCTTTCTAAACAGCTGCTAAAATAAAACCACATAAGTCTAGAAACTGTACAGTGCAGCTTTTATTAGGACCTAAAAAAAATAATGCACATACCTTATACAAGAACCACAGCAGCGCAGTTAATAAATAGATATGTCAGTCCAATGTACGTATCAATTAGGCTTTAAGTACTACCTAAAGGGGAAAAAAAAAATGTTTTATTTTTTTTAGTTTTGGATAGAGGATTGGATTAGAACACTTGTCAGTTTTTATTGCTGTCTGTGTCTCCATCAGGGAGATTCACACTCTCTTTTTTGTCCTGTTTACCATTATCATTGAAAGTAAAGAAAATCATAAATTTTGGGTTGTCCCCAGAAAAGTCATGGAGGGGAACTCTTCCAATGGGGACACTAGTTCTGGTGACCTGGGGGTCCCAAGGAATTCCCTTAATTTGCAGGGATTTCCTCACTTCCTGTTTGGCTATGGGAGAGGAAGTGAAGGGAAATCTCCCCAATGGGCCACAGGTATCACCTAAGACTTTGCATCTATGTCACTAGCTGATTCATTTACAAGAACATTGACTGTATAGTATTTTAAATACCTGACTCTAATCACAATCAGCAACCTACCTGTCATTCAATTTTTTTTTTCTTCTTATTCTATAGATTTATAGAATATCGATAGTCTGTGGCATTATAGATATCAGCAGGTTTTGTCACTTTAGGTTTGGACATGTAGTCCCAATGAGAGTCTCATGAGTAGGCCTGGATTAAATCTCCTGATTTATTATAAGGACTTATTTCGTATTGTTGACTGAGGGTGTAGTTACTTGTTCAGATGTGTGTTGGCTCATGCAGTAAACATACTGTTTAACCTCTTAACTGCCCCATATTAGCTTTACTGCTACAGGGCAGCCGCTCTGTGCAGAATCACATCTATACATGTGATTATGCGCAAACTAATCAATATGCGCTTATTGGGATTTTTTTTTTTTTTTTTTTTACCAAAAATATGTAGCAGAATACATATTGGCCTAAATTGATGAGGAAATCTAGTCATTAAAAAATTTATTGGATATGTTTTATAGCAGAAAGTAAAAAAGTCTTATTTTTTGTGGGGAAAAAAAAATACATACATTTAATTTTAAGGAAAGTGTTGCACGACCACAGAACTGTCAGTTAAAGTAATACAGTGCCTTATAGCAAAAAATAGCCTGGTCATAAAGGGTAGTGAATCTTCAAGGTCAAGTGATTCAAATAATTTTAATATATTATGTCTCTTATGTGTGCAGATGTGACCACACCTAGAAAAGTGTTCAAAGAAGTCTTCACTCAGAACCCATGTCCTGCTTCAGAGGAATGTCACAGCTCGGATGGTGCTAAAAGCCCCGAATCCCTTTCTGAAGATGATGCCACATCTAGGCCACGCACTAAATTCTCCAACGAGCAGCTTCGGGAGTTGGAGAAGAGCTTTAGGGAACAAAGATACATAGGATCCAATGAGAAGAAGCGACTGTCCAGGGTGCTGAATTTATCAGAGACCCAGGTAGGAACAAATGACCTAACCTTACTGAATGCTAATCAGAGAGAGGCTGGGTTACCACTAGAGTCCCTAAAATGGGAAAATTCGCTTTAGGAGGAAAATTCTTTTCACACTACCCACTGGATAACCACTAGGTTGTGCCCCTACTGGTTTTTACTGGCAAGTATGAGTACCAATATTTTCGGTCAAGTACTCGCCAATACCGAGTACAGATATCTTTGCAGTGTGATTTGAGCCCATACAAAATGTATGGGCTCAAATTGCACTGCAAAGAATCACATGTAATCTGGACAGGAATACAAAGCAATTCCTGTCCGAATCGCGTGTGGTTTACCGCACCGCTCCTGTGTGAACCCAGGCTGAAGTCTCTATGACAAGCCTGGGTTCTCACAGGAGCGGTGGGGGAAACTGCATGCAATTCAGACAGGAATCGCACCGCTTTCCTGTTCAAATTACATGCGATTCTTTGCAGTGCTATTTGAGCCCATTTATTTTGCGTGGGCTCAAATTGCACCGCAAAGATATCCGTTTTGGGTATCAGAGCATTTGCACAAGTACGAGTACTCGGACAAATGCTCAGTATCGGCACCGGTATCAGTGCAATCCTAGTTAAAACCATCTCATTAAAGGGTTACTAAACCCTCGTTTTTTTTGTTTTTTTTAAATAACAAACATATCATACTTGTCTCCACTGTGCAGTTCGTTTTGCAGAGTGGCCCCGCACCTCGCCTCCTGGGGTCCCCCAGCAGCGCTTGTGGCTCCTCCTCGCATCTGGAAACCCCCTAGGAGAAGCGCTCTCCCAGGGGGTTGCCATGCATATGGGTGCGCTCCCGAATCCAGCATTTGCGTCCATAGACACAGAATGCTGGACTCCGCCCCCCCCCCGTCACCCGTGTCATTGGATTTGATTGACAGAAGCGGGAGCCACACCCATTCTCCCCAGAATGCCTAATTTTGCTATGTATTTTAGTAAAAGTGAAGAACTATATTCCTATGTGCCATCTTATGGAGGAACAATCTACCAACTTTGGAATTTTGAAGTCTATTTGCTAAAGTAGTTATCTTTACATTGGGTTATGTTTACACTAAACACACAGTCGGCATCTAGACAAATGATATTTTCAGTCAACCTTATTGGGTATTGGGTTAACCTTATGGGGTTCCAGTTAAACTAAAGGCGCTTCTGGAAGAATGGTCAAACATTCCCATAGACACACTCCTAAACCTTATGGACAGCCTTCTTGAGTAATGGTGGATTATACAAAAAGGCACTGTTTTATTATGAATGTATGCAATCCTGCCACATGGGCAGGAATAGTCTCCATATCTGTATCTGAGAACCTGATGTCTGAAGAATATGCTAATGTTTTCTATATCTATTACCAGATTAAAACATGGTTTCAAAACCGGAGGATGAAGTTCAAGCGTCAAAATCAAGATGCAAGAGTAGAAGCTTTCTTTTCTGGACTCTACGTGCCTAACTATGGCTACTCAGACTTCCAGACCCCAGCCTGCCCTATACGCCCTGGACTGGCCATGGCTCTTGCCCCTCCAGCACCCATTCACCCCTTTGCACCTCTTTCTGCTACAGTTATTAGGCCAGGAAATCATCCATCATCCATGACACCTGCTAACCTTGGCTCTTACCGGTGCCCTTCAGTGCTTGTGCATCCATCATATAATGAGCCAGTGGGGCTCAGATTTTCTCCATATTAAATTGAAAGTGTTGGGACTTTTAAAGAGGCAGCAAACCACTGGCTGCTTCTTTTTTTTTTTTTTTTTTTTTTTTTTTTTAACCTGCAAGGCAATATTTTAATGTGCTGTTATGTAAAACTTGCCTTATTATGAAGCCCTCCAGCAGTGTGCTGTCACCACTGACAGGGCTTCCATTTTCACCTTGTCTTCCTTTCGGATTGGTGGGCTTTGGCCCTCTGATTGGATGAGCCGTGATGACGATGCTCCTGCACATGAACACGGGAGCCGCTGTTCGCTGCACAGTACTCTGAAAGAACTGCACGGGTATGCCGTCCCTTCAAAGTGCATGCGCTGCTGACATCACCGGCGGCTTCGCAAGTAAATATCTCGTGAACGGTGCACATTTAGAAGATATTTACTGTATTAGAGGCTTACCTATAGGTAAAAAGCAACCATGGGGGTTTACTCCCACTTTAATATTTAAAAAGGTTGTGTTTTGATATGTTAAAGGACATTTTAAAGTTGTTATAAATATTTATTTTAAGTTATATTATTACTGATGCTCTTCTTTGAATATTAACTCAATTTTTGAGCAAAATATATTTGGCACTTTAATTATGAAAAAAAATAAAAAGCTCATAATTGTGTTGATTGGATTTTATATGGATCATTTATTATCCCAGGGCATCACTGTATTCAGAGCTTCATTCGTGGGTATGCTACCCAGGGCGGTGATACAATCATTTTTTTATCTTTATAACATGAGCAATTTTACATCCAAGAGATTTGGGATAGAGGGTATGCAACACAGAAAAAGTGTAATTGAGATAACAGTAAAGATAAAATATGAGATTGTGACTCGCAAGTTAAGAGGGGTCTAAGGAGCTATTTATTATACACCTGTAAAAAAAAAAAAAAAAAAAAATCACATTTCCTATAAATAATAATTTTTTTTTTTTTGCCAATTTAATACACTTATAGCGGTAGTAAACAGGTGCCTTTTTTTTTTTTTTTTTTTAATCTGCAAGGCAATATCAAAATGTGTTAGTAACATTATGTGAAGCTTACCTTAGAATGCTGACAGGGCTTCCATCTTCACCTGGACTCTTCCAGCTGTGCGAGTGGCCGTAGCCGTGGTAACATCACTCCCATGTATGCGTGCGGGAGCTGCCGCTTACGGCACAGGACTCCGAAGGAATGGCACAGGTATGCCATTCCTTCAGAGCGCATGCACTGGTGACGTCACCGGCTGCATCTAAAGTAAATATCTCCGAAACTGTGCATGTTTTTGGAGATCATTTACTGTACCTAATAGGTAAAAATCATGCATGGGGGTTCACTCCCACTTTAAAGCTGAACTAAACTGCAAGACCAAAGGAGCTTTTTGCCATTGTGATGTCATTGCTCCCCTCTATCGCTGCAGCTTCCACCTTCTCTTGGTCTTCTTCTGGGTTAGAAGTATTTAACCTCTTGATTGCCCAGCCCTGGATGTCATAATTACCATGCATGAACATGGGATTTATGCCTGGTACACACAGGGAGTTTTTATTTCATTCAACCCCGTGGGTTGAACGAAAGAAAACTGACAGATCGCTGTACTAACTCAAGTGATGTTAGTACAGCGATCTCCCCTGATGAACTGTTGTGTTCTGAGCGAGGAACACACTGATCAGTGCTCGGAGCCATTGGCTGCCAGCGTTGATCGGATGCAGGTTTTCTAGCATGAGCTTTTGAATGAAGCTGGTCCTTAGACTGGCTTTTGTTGGACAGGCTGCTGTACACAGGACCAAATGTCGTTATTCTGCCTGTGTGTGCCAGCTTTTACCTCATCCCTTTACACAGAATCATACTGAGATGGTGCACTAAGCCATGCATGCACAGCCCAGTGTGCACTCAGAGAAAAAAGTTCTGGAAGGCAAGGGGGGTACATCTAGGACAAAAGTTAAGTCTGGTACACACTACAAAGAAATGTGTGTGTTTTTTTTTTTTTTTTTTTTATTTATTTTTTTTTTTTTCCGCTCAACCCAGTGGGTTGAAAGGAAAAAAAACTGTCGGCTCCGGTCGAAGCCGCTGTACTAACTATGCAAAGTTACTACAGTAAATCTCCCCTGCCCCACCAAAACACTTCGATCAGCGCTGTCTGCCATTGCTGGAGAGCACTGATGAGGAGTCGGTTGGATGCTGGTTTTCCAGCATGCTCGTCCTACAGAAGCCATCAAAACGGCCGATGTCATCCTATCAGCAGGGCAGGAGGAGCCCTCCATTCCCATCCACGGCTCCCCCCCCCCGCCCTGCTGACAGGTTGAAATCGTCGGCCAAGCTGGCAGGTGAGCCATCAGAGGACACACGGGCATGGGCACACAGCAGGAGGTGACCGTGGTGTGTGATAGCCCTGTGTGGACCGCTGTCACCGCTCATCTCTTGCTGCGTGGTCCGGTCAACAAGAAGCTACGGACTGGCACCGGTCCAGGGGTTGGGGACCTCTAGTATACATGATACCAATGCTATTTTTTTTACACCCTGAAAGATCACTGGAGCTCGATGTTCTGTTGGAAAAAGTTTTTGCTTTAATAAATAAAATAAAGGTTTTTGTGAAAATAAAAGGGAAAAGACAAGAGAAACCTCCATAGTGTAGTAAACAATATTTATTAGCGATTAAAAACACACTCACAAAAGAGAGCTTGTGCAAAGCGGAAAGAGTCAAAGCTGGCATCCTCTCTATCAGGGCTCCAGGTTCCATCCCTGATCGGGTTGTCTCCCTGCAGCAGCAGCTCCCTCCAGCCTGTGCTCTTTTCCCCCTGCCCCCAGCTGAAGCAGAGGAATTCCACATCGGCTCCGGGCAGCAGCTTTGACTTTTACCCCTTTCCACAAGCTCTTCTTTTGCGACTGTGTTTTTTAAATCTTGCCGACCGCATATTTAATGCAGCAGGATTGGCTCTATTGTGCAAAATCATGTACCTGTATGTAATTACCACTGGGTGACGTGCGCACTGCCCGACGCGCGATTGCACGCTGATTGGACACAGGGGATGCCAATCAGTGCATCCAGCAGACCCGATGTCCACCGGCCACCCGTAATCATTCCCCAGAGAGGCAGAACGTCGATTTGTAAACAAGGCAGATCGCTGTTCTGACAGGGAAGAAGATGGAGATCTTGTCTTCCTGCAAAGCAGGAATACGATCTCTGTCTTCATCCAGTCAGAGCAACCCCCACACAGTTAGAAAGCACTCTCTAGGAGGGCACTTAACCCTTTGATCTCCCCTGATGTTAACCCCTTCCCTGCCAGTGTCATTAGTACAGTAACATATTTTTAGCACTGATCACTGTATTAGTGTCAGCAGTCCCCAAAAAAGTGTCAGGTGTCCGATTTGTCTGCCGCAATGTCGTAGCCCTGCTAAAAATCGCTAATCGCCGCCATTACTAGTAAAAAAATAAATAAATTAATTCCATAAAAATATACCATTGTTTGCAGATGCTATAACTTTTGAGCAAACCCATCAATATACGCTTAGTGGAATTTTTTTTTACCAAAAATATGTAGCTGAATACATATTGGCGTAAATTGATGAAGAAATTAGATTTAAAAAAAAATGTTATTGGATATATTTTATAGCAGAAAGTAAACATTATTGTATTTATTTTTTGAAAATATGATCAAATACCACCAAAAGAAAGCTCTATTTGGTGGAAAAAAAAGGACATCAATTTTTTTTGGGTACAGCGTCGCACGACCGCGCAATTGTCAGTTAAAGTAACACAGTGCCATATCGCAAAAATGGCCTGGTCATTAAGGGGGTAAAACCTTCTGGGGCTGAAGGGGTTAATAAATATTGTTCACTTCGTTTACTATACTATGGCGGTTACACTTGTCTTTTCCCTTTTTGTTTTCACAGTCCCAGCAACCACACATGGCTGCTTCAATCTGCACCTTCTAGCTCAGTGATGGTGAACCTTGGCACTCCAGATGTTTTGGAACTACATTTCCCATGATGCTCATGCATGCACTCTGCAGTGTAGTTGAGCATCATGGGAAATGTAGTTCCAAAACATCTGGGGTGCCAAAATTCACCATCACTGTTCTAGCTAGTAATCAGCAAAAGTGTGTATAGTCTATTGGGCTACCCGCCTCATTGTTTATATTTTGTCTTTCACTTTTTACTTTGTAACTTCTGCAATTATGTTTATGGTTTGTTACATTGCCACACATACATTTCCTGGAGACCCTTTCCTTCATACCAATAAGGTCATCACCACCACACGTGACACATTTTATACAACCTTTGCTCTCTGAAGAGCACTCTGCAGTGGATCACATTTCAGAGGGCAGTTGACAAGGATTGAGATGTTGTGTAGCCTGTTTTAACATCTTCACATTTTATAGAATACTTGCTTTGCAGTGGGTTTTATAAAAATCCCTTAGGGGTTATGCACTGCTGGGCAGTTTTCCCCGCACCTTGCTTTTTGTTTCAACAAGGTTTTTGTGTTTTGGCACTTTCTCAGAGAACAATAATAATTTTTCACTTGACACCTTACCAAGCACTACACAATTGCATGACACTTTCCCAAAATAGAGTATTGATACCTAACGACTCAAAAACAATTACTGACTCCACTCCAATACACAGCGCCACACAATACAGTGTCACTCAATAGAAAGTATTTACACCAAACAGTCATTCCACATCTACTGTTTACACTTCTGGAAACCATAATGACTGGTATTGGATAACTGGCTCCAGTCTGACTCATTTATTAACGAGACTTGTTTAAAATATTGTGGTTTGTCTAAACTCAAAAAATAAAAATGTAATATACTGCAGTCTAGGAATTTTTTTGCACATATTGCACTGACATGAGGCATTTAGTTGTATAGTTTTATAATTTATGGACCAAAAGAGAAGTTGTTACATTTTCAATTTGTCAAAATAATTGTATTTATATAGGATTTTTTAATTATTATTATTATTTCCCCTACATCCCTCCACAGTTTAATTGTTTTTTGGTTTTGTTATATGTATATTACCTTTTGCGATGGTTGCTATTATTTATAGTATGCTACTATATTTTATATTGAAACTGTCCTAAGCAGAAAACCACATATTTGTCCGATATCTGCTTATCTGTGCCCCTTTAAGCACAGTCATAATATCTCAGCCCTAATGAAGGAAGGGTGGGTTCTGTTTGGTCTCTAAAATGTGTCAGTCTATTTCTGCTACGAACCAATTTTATTAATAAAAACTTTGGGCTCTTGGACATTAGTTTGGTACTCTCATTGGACTGTATATTTCAAAAGGAATGACCTGAAGGTGAGATGACTATTTCCAACCTACCCAGGATCTAGTACCATTGTCCTCCTAATGCTCATCATGCGCAGCATGAAAATTACAAAAAAAGACATTCTGAACTGGTAAAAGGAGAACACAACAGGACTTACTACAATTAAAAGGATGCAATCCATGTATTTGTTTTGGAGGATTTCAATAAAACAGTCACTTGTATTGCTATATGGCCCCCTTAACATGGTCTGTGCCTAATTCATGAAAGCCTTGAGCCACTTTCGGTACAAGTACTGACACCTGCGCCATGTTCAGGTAGTTCTTACTACTACCACTTTGAGAATCTATCACTATGGCTTGGACAGATTCTAAAAAAAAACTAGTGCCACTGCTATTAGGTAATCCCCAGATGTTGGCTTTTGTAGGTCTACTGGGGAGGACAAGATTATTTTATATGCAAACGATACTTTACAATTTTTAGGTGATACCTCTAAAACCCCGGTAGCACATGTCCCTCATTTCAAACTATGCGACTTTCTCTGAATTTACCATTAATTGGGACAAATCTTTCCTTATGCAGTTGGACTCTATCTCTGATGATCTACCCTCTGTAGCTAGTCAGATAGTTTTAGTCACCTCCTTTAAGTAAATAGGTGTTTACATTTTTCATAATGCTATCTGAGTATGTCACTTTAAATATTGACTCGATTTGGAGTAAATGAAAGAAATCTGCGACAGCTTGATGTAAATTACCCCTCTCCATTATGGGTAAGGTTAATTTAATAAAATTATATTGAAGCCCCAGTTACTGTATGTGCTACATAATTTTCTGATTTGACTACCCCAGTGGATATTTAGGTAAATTAATTTACCTATGGAAAAGGATGAGGCCTAGGATTCGGTTAGAAATTCTTCAAAGGTAGGTTAGCAGTTCCTAATCCAAAATTAGATTTCCTAATCTCAAAGCTCAAACAGCTTAATGGATGGAAGACTTTAAATTTGCAGCATCTAATTCAAGGGATATTCACCTCTCAGTTGTCCCACAATTCCCTAGTTTTCCTACTGAATTCTGAGCATTCTTATGCTAAACAATGCTATTCCACCTTTTTTGTTATACACAATACTTGGAAGGCCATACGTGCAGTAACCAACCATTCAGGGTATTTCCAGTAAATGTCAATATGAGATCACCTTAGGTTTCTGGAATTAAACAAATTGGACAGCTTCGATCAGTGGAAAAACATGAGTATTTTATTTCTCCATCAGTTATATGATACATAACAATGTGTTGCTATTTTTTCAATTCATTGTTGAACATTATCAGATCTCCCATAAATCCTTTTTTCAATATTTGCAACTTCGCCACGCTTCTCGGCCTTTTGGCTAAGATCAAGTGTAGTATTTGTTCTTATCAGTTGCCAGGAGGTGGTGCTTGCTTCTGTCCCTGATCTACGGTGAGGTGGTATCAGGGATGGCAGAGGCTATGCAAAACCGGCTAGTGTAAAGGTAACCTGGAGCCGAAAGGGAAGCCTTCTGATGGGGATGGAGAACCATTGGGTCTGGCTAGAGGGTCAGGTCCCTTCTGGCCTAGATTGGGCCTAGATTGGGGTAGCTCTAGCTCCGGTCAGTTTTTCGGGAGAGAACACTGGCTCCTCTTTCCCACCGGGGGAGCGGTTAGTATTTCCCAAATGTAATTAGGTAGGAGGGATGGGAGCGATGGTGAGGCCTGATGGTAAAGGGCTCTCACTAAGCTTCCAGAACTTCAGGCCTTCCTGGCTGGGGTGGGGGCTGCTGTGGTCTGGGTTTGGGGTCAGGGTTGCACGAAAAGCCAGTGGTGAATGTGCCCCTGAAGTGGCAGTTCAGGGGTGCCGTACAGTCACAGTGTTTAGGCACTTGATTTATGGCACCATGGTCACTTCACCACAACACACGTTTTTCACACCTGCCTCTAGGGCCGAGCCTTTTGGCTAGGACCAGGGGAAATTTTTATTCCTGGCCGGAGGGCCAGCCATTGTATTACACAATGGTCACTTTTCACTCTCCCACTTCCTTCTCCACACTTTCTTTTAATTCATTCCCGTTTTTGTCACTTTTTTGTATTTTTTTGTTTGATGTGTATACACGTTTGTCACTGTCTGATGAGTAGGGTGTGGGTCCTCGGGCCTACTCTGAAAGTCTTGGGAGGGGGTGGACATAGGCCATCTGGCTTGGTTCGCCCTCTCTCATGGGGTCTCCCTTCGGGGGAGTCCCACCTAGTACTTGAGTGGGTCTGTTTCGGCAGACCTTCCAGAGAACAGGGGTCCATCTGGTCTCGGCCAGATGGACCCAAGTGAAGTACCTCAGTCCCCGTCTGGAGCCTAACACACCGGGGGATCAGGGTAAGGTCCTTTACTAATGGAGGATCAGTGTAACACCCGTTGCACGTTTTTTTGTGTCACTCTTTATGTGTGTGCACTTTTTTTGGCACAGGGTGGAAGTTTTTGTGTGTTTTGCACTCCACTTAAAAAAAAAAAAAAAACTTTGCCATGCTCAACAAAAGCAGTTACAGTCCACACTCCCGCTATATAGTCCTTCACTGGTTTTGAAATTAGTAGTCCCTTCTTGTTCCACTAATAGAGGTTAGAGGTTTAAATAGTGACATTTATTCTGCTCTTCGGGTGGCTGTGAGTTCCAAGATTATGCTGTGGAGAGATGTAGAGATGGGATATTAGCGATATAGATAAGGACCGGTGGGCAGCGGCAAGTGTCGCATGAAGTTTCTATTTCCTCATCTCAAAAAGGAACCCAGTTATTTATTCTACACTCTGTGTATTATACTTCTCAAAAATAATACTCTTGTGGTAAAGCTTCTTCTCCTGCTGCCCCAAGTGTTCCAGAGATAATGGCACATTACTACACATGTTGGGAGATGTCCAAAATTATTTTAATACTGGTCAGCCATTTTTCAAACTATTCAAGATATATTGAATCAAGATCTATCATCCAGTTACTGTTATGCAGCGTACACACGGTCGGACTTTTCGACCGGACTGGTCCGACGGACCGAGTCCGGTGGACAATCCGATCATGTGTGGGCTTCATTGGACCTTCAGCAGACTTTTCCAGTTGAAAATCTGACGGACTTTAGATTTGGAACATGCTTCAAATCTTTACGTCGTAACTCCGCCAGACCCAGAAATCCGCTCGTCTGTATGCTAGTCCGATGGACAAAAACCGACGCTAGGGCAGCTATTGGCTATTGGCTATCAACTTCCTTATTTTAGTCTGGTGTACGTCATCACGTATGAATCCGTCAGACTTTGGTGTGATTGTGTGTAGGCAAGTCCGTTCGTTAAAAAGTTCGTCGGAAGTCCGTTGAAAGTCCGTCGGAAAGTCTGTCGGACCAGTCCGGTCGAAAAGTCCACTCGTGTGTACGCGGCTTTAGATTCCAAAATTGCCCTACTGAGCATATCCCTGCGGATGTTACGCCACCATCGTCCAAATTACTGATGATACATTTACTATTTCCTGCCCAAAAGCTCATTGCACAACGCTGGCTGTCTCCTGGTTCTCCTACTTTCTTGCAATGGTGTGACTCTGTTAATGCCATCTTGGATAGAGAAAAGCTTACTTACCAGCACATTAGCCTCTCCCATTAGCCACTTCCACTTTTACTTATATCAACCAGCCTTAATGCTCAAGCTTTTCCTTGTTACATTCCACCTGAGGAGGTCCTTTGTACAATCAGTGTGAGAATTTGTTTTTGTGTCCATTTTCATGTACCATTTTACTCTACTTCTTGGAATATATGATTTGCACCTTGCTGAAGCATAGTACTCTATATTGTCCTGTCCAGACATTTTGTAGATGGTACTGAATGTTTCGGTATATGGAACAGAATGTGGTATTTATTATTTTTGTCTTTTTCTTTTGAAAGATTAGTAATGCGTCTAACAAAACCTAATAAAAATTACTTTTTAAAAAAATAAGGAATTAACGCCAGTTCACAGATAAGCAAACTGGTCATAAAAAAGACCCAATCAAAGTTGATGTACAGGAGGGAGGGGTTGTTGTGTGATCATTACTTTATTAATATGTTTGTGTTTTACATTTAATTCATTGGTTGCTAGGATGAAGGCATGCACCATCACTCTTGGTGCTATGCCCCAAGGGAACTCTAAAGGTTGTATATGACACCCTTTATGAATTACCTGGTTTAATTCCTTGGTTTGAAGTTGATGTATGATTGTGGAGTAATTGTTATGGCCCCTGTAGATTGAACCTAGTTTATTTATTGTGTTACATCTTGAAATGGTATCTGTCTGGTATTGGCAAGTGTCATCGATCAGTGCATGTATCTGTCAAAATTGGATCTGGTATGTACTACAATCAGTCAATCATTCTTTTGCCTCAGCTGCAAGTCATCTTTACTATCTCAATTACTACTATACAATATGAAACAGTGGTCATTTTCTGTTCTGTTCTAATGCCCGATACAGAAGAATATCCTTCTTGTATTCCTTTGAAGAATTTACTATAGGGTTGGTGCTATGAAATTCTGCAAGGAAACCAGTAGGCTTGGCAGTAGTCATCCTAAAAAGGACTGGAATTTAAACAAAAACCCTGCCCACACCCAAGAAGATTTTTGGCTTGATGTTTGGCTAAAGCTAGCCAAAGATATGAGATGATAGTCAGATGTAGAAGAATGATCCAACCCCCCAGTTTCACAGTCATTATGTAATTTGCATTAGCAGAAGAGGGTTTGCAAGGGCATGCCAATATTTCTCTCTGCACAAGTGTCCTATATACAAAGAATTGGAAAAGCCAACCCCTCTGGGTACTGACTCTCCTGTAGTTGCCCTCTCTTCTTTCTACTCATGCTCCTGGTTAGCTTCATCTTCATGCCTGTTTTGCATCTGGTTGCTGCCACTTTCATGCTTGTCTTGTGCATTGTTTGTCCCTGTTAGGCCTCATACACACTGTAGCTGTCAAATACCAGTTTAGCAGGTGTTTGGCCTTTTTTTTCTGCCCCTAAACGTCCCTCTATGTTAGTCTGTGTTCCCATATATACATAGGCATTTAGAGGCAGGTTTAGGAGCAGAAATCTGAAATCGTGTTCAGGAGATGAACATTCAGCCAGAAAAAAACGCCCGATGTGCCTAAACGCGTACAAGCGCGTCTAAACGCATTTAGGTGCATATTTAATGCTGCTTTTCTCCTATCGGGAAAAAGGATTCAGAAGAGCTGTTCACATACACAGTGTGCATGAGGCCTTAAAAGATCAACCATTACTTTGGGAAAATGACAGTTTCATCCTTGTCCCGTCCACTGCACAGATGGGAATTGTGCATTAGCGCCTCCTGTTTGCTATGAATGCTCAGTTATTGTTACAATTGCAGCCATACTACCACCACTCTACACTGTATTATCACAGATCACACTGTGCCCAATCTACTGCTAACCTAAACCACATAACAGACCAGCCTCCTGCCACCTGTCATCCCCATCACTTCAGACCCAGGTGACAAACCCACCTTTTCACAAGAGTTAAAAATCGAACTCAAACTGCCACTACTGATCAATCTCAGGGCCAAATCAGAACTCTAGATGACACCATGCATCCCTACCTCTTATTCTCTAGATCAGCTGTTTCCAAACTTTTCAGTATGGGATACATTTCATACATTTTGCAACTATTCATGGGCAAAAAAAAAAATTAAATTAATGAATAAAATGTAAATAAATGAGTAGGTTTTTTTTAAATCAGCATGATATGATTCAGAAAATCAAAGAAAGAGCTGCAGTAAAATTAAACAAAGAAATTCCAAATTAACGTGACCCAAATATTAAAGGTTGAACAAAAATACATTTAGTCTGAATCCTTCTCATCAGAATCCCCTTAAAATCAGGCTCCAAGTCAGATTCCCCCCTTACATTAGAGTCCACATTAGAGTTCCTCCCTACATCAGGGTCCCCATCAATATCGTCCCCATTGGAATGCCCCATTACATCAGAGTCCACAGCAGAGCCCCCGCCCCTTACATCGGGGTTCTACTTTTATCAGAGTTCATATCAGATTTATACCTCACATCAGGGTTCCCATCAGAGTCCCCTTTAAATTGGTTTCCCCATCAGAGCGGAGATTGTGCACATTAGCTGTGGGCTGGTTAAATCTTAAAGTGAACCGCATGTGGCCCATAGGCCAAAGTTTGGGAATCACTACTCTAGATGAATGATGGTGATCTTGCCCAATCAGAGTGCAGACCTCCACTGTCTATCATGACAACCTGATCCCCCAAAGTGTCCTTTGTGGCAATAGCAATTAGGTTGACTGCACGCAGCCTTGTCGCCCCCAAACATCCCTTATAGGAAAAATAATTTACATCTATGGCTGCTCCTCCATCTCACAATTGGTACACTGTGCACAATCTACAGGCGTACAGCGCTGCTAAATTTTGTAGCAGTAGGACGCGGTTGCAGTATAATGCACAACCCTATTGGCAAATCATGCATATTTTTGCAGTATGGGAGACTGTGCAGACATCTGAGCCATGAGCTTTATGGAATACAACAGCAATAAATGAAATAAATAGAGTGAGAAAATCTCCAATGCTAGCTACACGTGTATTAAAATGATCATTTGAGTGATCATTCAATGCAACTAAAATGACTGAAACTAATAGGTATCTTAAACCACAAATCCTCCATTAGATCAGCTTAGTGACTTTCAATCAATTTCTATGCTGGCAAGTCAATCAGCTGAAGCAGAATTTTATTGATCGATTGAATGAATATCTGTGTGTGTATGCTGAACAATCATTCATAATAGAGAGCAATTAAATGATCATTTTAAATTTAATATCTTTGATAGATGATATTTTCAATTGATACCATATGTGTTGCATCACTCGATCACAAATTGCTTGCTTGCTATTATTTTGCGCATAGATCGATAAAAAATGACTACATTCATGGTATGCGTAGCCACAGTGGTAAGCTGAGCATGTCTGCTGTACATGACAATGATTGGTGTATGGTGCTTTTATTGCACAATTACATAAATACTGCTTTCTTATTCTGCTGAAAAAGTGTTATTTATATCTAAGGAACTGCTATACCACATTGGCGAATTCACATTCTATATCCATTGTGCGTGATATATTAACACTTTCTGTGTAGTGTGTTGTTTAGCACTGTCTCTGAAACTTCAGTTTTCACGTGGACTTTGCCTTTGCAGTACACACATACAGAAGAAGCATTGAGAAGAGCAGTCTAGTCTGGAGTACAGCTACATAGGGCTAGTCTGGAGCCAGACAGACCCTCCACCTTGGAAGGTGTTAAGTAGAAGTGACAATTAAATTGTGAAAAGGTTGCCATAAGCTGGCAATAGCTGGAGTCTATTTGTAATCATTTGAGTATATCACATGAACATAACACTTAAAGATGAGATTAGGAGGGTTGCAAATCTGTGTAGACTATCAGGAACCATTATTGTAGACTATTGAAGGTTAAACATAATAAAATGGACTTGACGCCATCATAATGAATGGAACGTTCAAGAATATAACATGTACTTTCACACCATCATGTTGGAAAAGGCATATGCATTTTGGTAGAGCATGTTCACTTTACAATGTGAATTTTCACCTAGTTTAGTAAATGAGGTAAAAAATATTGCTTTGCAAAGAATATCCAATCACATGCATGGTCAAGTTGAAAACAATGGGGTTAGTTTACTAATATGCAAAATCTGGTGCAGCTGTGCATGGCAGCCAATCAGGTTCCAATTTTTTTTGTCAAAGCTGAACTGAACAAGCTGAAGTTGGACACTAATTAGCTACCATGCACGCCTGCACCAGATTTTGCACTCACCAGTTTCAGTAAATCAGCCCCAATGTGTTTTTGCTTGCATATGACTTGAAGATAGAAGTCAACAGAACTTTAACTCATTTGCTAAGCTAAGGGAAAATTCCCTTGCAAAGTGGAAACTTCCACTTTGCTAATTTATCTTTAGTAAGTCAACTGCGTATAGTGTTTTTATTGTAGTTCCATAGATTTTGAATGCAAAGCAAGGTATAGTATATACATATTTTACATGCATTTTTCTTTTAGTTGGTTTGTTTTCCTTCCTGAAAATGATTTGATGTGACTAAAAGCACTCTAACTAATATGCATATTTGTGTAAGAACAAATTGCCATGTGGGGCAAACAAAAGAAACCAGAAATCAGGAATCATGTAATTCAGATTTTCATCCAAAGTGCAGTTTGGATCTGGTGATACAGCATCTTAGTAGAACTACGGTCTCATGTAATTATCTGAAAAGGCCTGCACCATTTAGGGGTACACTTAGGAGGTGATAACAAGGGAAAATCTCTATATGACCTGGCCAGTGTTCTCTTCTCAAGGAAAAACAGTGGTAGATGAATGGTCACTGGTAATGGTGGGTAAATGGCGGTATCTCTCAACTTGTCTTTCCCAGGGAAACATCTGTATATGTATGCTAAAGAGGCAAAGTGGATGAGTGCTGGACTTTGTCATAGTTAGGTATGCTGAATAGCTATGGAAGATCTTAATATAAATGGACTGCTTTCTAATGTGCCATGGTCATCCACTGGGCCCTTGGAGAAGAAGCTTGAAGTCAAAAGAGAAGAGATTGACACAAGGTTTTAAAGCCCCAGTTTAGTAACTAAGTAATTGTGCCTTTAAATCCTTGGTAATAGAAAAAGCTAACTCCGCACCAATGGTGACAATAATTGGAAAATGTGAATAAAAAATGAAAAATATATAGATGAGTTTAGGTGCTGAAAAACTAAAAATCAATAAAAATTAAATAGATAACATAACCCAAGCTGCTCCCCAGTTTGAACATAAATGATCAAAGGATAGATATATAGATAGGGGGCGCTAATGATTAATCAAAAAATTAAAAAATTGAATTATTAAAGTGCAACAAATGTGAATTGTGCTTTATGTGTACCTTGTGTACTACGAGGAAAAGAACATAGATTTGTATACATAGTAACAGTGGGATTGAACCATAATCTACAGAAACCAACACAATAGTAACAATACAATAGTGTAATAATGGTAGTTAACAGTGAAAAATAAATTCTAAATAAAGTGATATCTTCCAAGATGTGCCAGTTCCTTGCTTCCCTGAGAACGTTCAAAACGAAACGTACGTCGGAGCGGTACGTGATCACGCGATCTTTACCTACGTCCGGTTATCTGGTTGTCTCTCATGCCGGGTGGAACGCACGCTGTCTGTCGATGTCGATAATACTGCCTCCAAGATAATAGAGGATCTCACAATATGCAAAAAAATAGGGAAATCTTAATGTATAGCAAATCTAAACGGTTGAATCCCTAAATCTGGTTGCCATTAATTGCCTTTTGCCTTGTCCTAATAAAAATCCCCAATATCTCTTTCCTCTCCCTTTCGCTCTCTCTCCCTCCCTCTCACTTTCTATACATATATATATCTATATATATATAGATATATATATATAGATAGATATATATCTATCTATATATATATATCTATCTATATATATATATAGATAGATATATCTATATATAGATATAGATATATCTATCTATATATATATAGATAGATATATCTATATATATATAGATATATATATATATCTACCATACCGGCCATTCAGCATTAACTTTAAAAAATGAATTGCCATTTCCAAAAAGCTCAAACTTGCAGAATAGTTTAAAGTACTCATTGACATTGAAACATCACAAACTGTTTTGCTCATTTATTATCAGCCGGGTGAAAGCTTGGCAATTTTCTTCTGCCAGCATTCACAACTGAGAATCAGCCAGATAATATTTTATCTGGATATGAAGTCTCAAGGTTGTCTGTTGCAATTATTTGAACTGTGTGTACGCATATCCAACCGAAGTCTCAAAATGGTAATATTGAGAAAAATGAATGCATATGACTAGCAGTCATTCCATGAGTTCACTGACAGCCGTTCCAGATAAACAAATGTATGCAAAATGAATTTGTAGCAAATAGCTGAGCTCAAACACTAGGGTGCTTGTATGACTTTTAGGGCATTTGTCACAAAACAAAATACCTGCAAGAACAGACTCAGATGGATGCTGTCATTAGATTACAAAATCCAGAGAAAAAGAAACTGGTGCAGAAGTACAGCAATGGCCTCCATTTATTTGTATGAACAGAGCTCGTAATGCACAGACATCATGGGGTTATCACTGCTAGGTACCTTGGATGACCTTGTAGGTATGGCCTAGGGTCTTACAAAGTGCACTGTAGAGATGAGAAATGTTCATGCTTTAAGCAGAACTTAACTACTGCAAGCTACCCTTAACAGAACATAACCTGCTAAGTTTTGCAAAAATAATCACAATTGAAAAGGTGGTTCCTGTTGAAAAAGGCATAATTTACTTAGACCTAGGGCAGCGTGATATCTCTTGGATCTACCTGATCTTTCTATTAACCCCGTGGGAAATAAGTGTCTTTCTATGGGCTACTTCAAACCTGTCCAGGAACTTAATTGGATTATGTTTGCCCCAGGACATAAACATGGAGGTGCAATAGATATGAGCATACATGTTTGTGTATAAGGTGATCACTCTATAACTATTGGCTGGGTGACTGGGTGTCCTGACAGGTGTCTTCTGTATCCTGACTAGAGCACTGTATTACCAAAGGAGTGAACAGAGCGGTCCTTAACAGCCTTTTACAAAATGTTTATTCATTTTCCAAAGAATGTAAGAAGTATATATACATCTCTATGACAGGTGAAATAGTAAAGTAACAAGGATTCCTCCGATAGTTTACATTATAAGGTTATACAGAATAAACTGAGATACAAGATGTTTGTTTAGAAAGGCATTGGCTGCAAGCGTTGATCCAATGTTGGTTTTCCGGCATGCTCATTCGACAGGAGCTTCTGTTCGAAAGGATAGTCCGGCTTCTGTCAGACGAGGATCAGCACACACGGGCCGAA
Organism: Aquarana catesbeiana; assembly: GCF_042186555.1. Classification (NCBI taxonomy): domain Eukaryota; kingdom Metazoa; phylum Chordata; class Amphibia; order Anura; family Ranidae; genus Aquarana; species Aquarana catesbeiana. The sequence goes on from NC_133331.1 coordinate 84,293,844, forward strand.
TGTCGGCCAGTTTGAACCAGCCATTTTTCGGCCCATGTGTATCACTTTACAGGTTCCTGTACATTGGACAAAGGTGATGACGATGCTGTTGTTGTTGTAAAGTGTTTATTTTTAGTACTGTGACCACAGTACTTAATCCACCCATCTGACATTTCTAGGGCGATGGAACTGGGGTTCCCATACCAGCTTCACAGATGTGCAAGCAATAGGCTTGGCACTTTATGAGCCTTAAAGCTGTAGTAAAAAAAAGAAAAGGTAAAGGCATAATGTGCTAGTATGCACTGCATACTAGCACAGTATGAAAGACTTACCTTGAACTGAAGCCCTCCACCGGTACACTGTCACCGCTGCAGAGGCTTCTATTTTCACCAGGTCTTCCTTTTGGGTTTGCTGGCTGTGGCTGCTTAAATGGCTGAGCCCTGATGATGTAATTCCCATGCATGCTTGCAGAAGTCAGGGTTTGCGGCACAGGGCTTTGAAGGAACTGCATGGGTATGCTGTTCTTCAGGGCGCATACGGCGGTGACGTCACCTGCTGCTGCTCCCTAGCATATCTCCTAAATGGTGCACGTTTAGGAGATATTCATTTGACCTACAGGTAAGCTTTATTATAAGCTTACCTGTAGGTTAAAATAAACATTCAGAGTTTACTACCACTTCAAGTTTGTCAGTTGCTGTTGCTCCTGTTGCCAAAGTCCTGAGGAGCCAGCTAGAAGACAACAGTCCTTGGCTGTCATAGTGGAGATTGCAGGGAGACTGATATCTAGGAATATCTTATTTCTGTCAGATTAAAGAACCTTGCCTGACTGCTCTTGTTTCCCTTCAGTAATCTTGTACCAGAGTTGTCCGTAACAAACTTCCATCACCTTTCACCGTAAACCTCAACAAAAACGGTCTACTTTTGTTTAGGAACTGACTGGAAGCTTAAGGGTCCATTCACATGCGCTGCATTGCAATCTCCTGTATGTTAACTTGCCAGGATTGCATATCATGGGTTGTGATGTATTGTAGCACAGGTATGTTGTGTATGTGCATTGATGATGCCTTTCAAAATGAACCCCAATGCACATACACATCATTGTGGTACAGCACACGTTACGTTCATGCTGTGTTCTAGGTGTAAAAAAGCCCTAAATATCAGTGCTATATCAAATATCAAAGTGCTAACTCATCTCTATGGTTGCCATCACTGTTATTTACAGACATGTTGGAAAAGAGTACTAAATAGTCCATGTCAATGTGTCCAAGGTCACAGTTTACAGCCATGCATTGGAGAAGAATCTAAACACAGACAACTAAACCCCTTTGAAGACAATGGCTATCAGTTCCTGACTTTCTTCCTTCAACCAATTTACATAAATGACCTGCACTGTCCATTTGTCCTTTATCATTGGCCTGTATATGTTGTAAAACTGGTGCCAGTTTATCCAGACAAGCAGTTATTGTGCTAAATGAGCTGCTGGCAGGAGAGGAGACAGTCTACTATCCTTTAACCCCTTCCACTCCAGAAAAGGCCAAGCATCTACTGTCAATTAAAGCAATCTGAAGTCCCCTATTAAAAAGAGGGTTAAAGGGGAGGTGTGCAACTCATTCTTATCTAGAATCACCTGAGAGAGAGAAAGAGAAAGAGAGGGAGATGGTCTTATCTCTTCTACAGAATACACACTTAGCATTTGATCTACATCATGAAGACATCAAGCTAATGACTTTGAAAAGCACTCAACATTTGCTGTCATTGCCTCATTTCCTATGCTGCTTTTTCCTTACTAAAACAAATTAAAATGATTGCCAACAAATACGACCTGGTACCAAACATCTGACAGGACTTCCTCCATACTAGTTCCTTTCCGGTTTGAAGAAGTAAATAATTATACCTTTTTTTTTTTTTTATCTAACTGTATTAGTGCTTGCCTGGGCTGCTCTACATAGTATAGGTCACATTTCAAAGCAAAGTACATAACATACTCAAAAATAACAGCATAGTGCAATAAACAATGAAATGGCCATAACCAGTCAGAGCTCACCTAAGTCTAGAGTGGTCAAACAGCTATAGGGCAGCACAGTGGCTAAGGGTTCTTTCGCACAAGCATTTAAAATAGGTGGTTGGGTCATGTTTTTAACGTTTCCCAAACGCTTATCAATGCCACTCAAAATTGATACAATGGGAAGCCGGTGGAGGTGTTAGAATTGCGCCGAAGCAAAACTAACATTGCCTGCAGAGTTTAGCAAGCGTTGATGCTTTGCAACTGCCTCCATTCAATTCTATTGAAACTAACAACAACCGCCATGGGCACGTTTACAGTGTGTTTATGGTGCAGTTGGAAAGCTGCAAAAGTGATCATTCACCATTTTAGTCTTGTAAAAAAAAAAAAAAAACAACACATAGGGTGTTTGAGAAGTGTTGTAAAAGATAAGAAATAGAGGGTGCACCAGCCTAGCCCATTACCTTTCAACCATTTATTATTAAAAAGAATATAGGTATATTTGAGAAGTGTTGCCTGATGCAACATGAACGCTTATACAACAAATCCTACATGCTCATTAACGCTATAGGTGCATTAATGCACTTTTGGGCTGCTTTAAAATTTAACACAAGTGTGAAAGAGCCCTACATGGTTAGCACTTCCACCTGGGAGTTCTAGTGTTTCGGTTTGATTCCCAGCCATGACACTACCTGCCTGGAGTTTGCATGTTCTCCCTGTGCCTGTGTGGGTTTCCTCCAGGTAATCCAGTTTCCTCCTGCGCTCCAAAAAACATGCTGGTAGGTTAACTGGCTCTTGTCTAAATTGGCCTTAGTGCAGTGGTTCTCAACTCTTGTCCTCAGGACCCACTAACAGACCAGGTTTGCAAGATAACTGAAATACATCACAGGTGATATCATTTGCTGCTCAGTGATTGCAATATTCTAGTCTGCATCTCCCCAAGGTAATACTTAAAATCTGGCCTGTTGGTGGGTCCCGAGGACTGGAGTTGAGAACCACTGCCCTAGTGTGTATGAATGTGAGTTAAGCTGGCCATAGATGGTTTGAATCTCAGCAGAGATTTGAACCGTATATGGGCAGGCTGATTGCACTCAAGTTGATCGATCGATCAACTCGGGTACAACCAACCTGCCGAGATTTGAACCGTATATGGGCAGGCTGATTGCAATCAAGTTGATTGATCGATCAACTTGAGTACAACCAGCCTTTCAGATTTTTTATGCAATTATTGCCAGGGCTATAGCTGCTAGCAGTAACCACTGTGTGTTCTGCCGGCAGGGATGGCTCCATGGGAAAGATTCCTCCATCAACACTGTGTTGATGGGGAAATCAAGCAATTTGCTTTTCTGCAACCTTCGGTTGCAGGAAAGATAATCGAACCATCCATGGCCTGCTTTAGGGACCATAGTTTGTAAGCCTCTTAAGGGCAGGGACTGATGTGATTGTACAATATATATTTAAAGCACTGCAAAAAAATTACAGTGCTATATATGTACCTGTAATAAATAAATAGAAGTGGTTGGTTTCTATGAGTTTACCACCACACATTGCTCTTTGGCTCATCTCTCGTCTTAAAGCATTGTTCAGTTTGATTAACTTAATGAAACACCATATTTATTAATATCCAATCACTCATTACTCCTAGAAAAGCATTGTGAAAACGTTTAACCATTCTGATTAAGTTTTGAATCAGTCTGAGTGATTGAGATGGCTCCAGTAGACCTGTTATCATCTACCAGGACAATGAATCTCTAAATTGGGTAAAAGCAATAATTTAAGACTATCTAATCCTAAAAAATATTGATTCAATTAGCAGCCCCTGGTATCATTGACAGCCAGCCTTCTAGAAATGAACTACTTGGAGGCAGTAAACTGTCCCTCTAATTACTGTATTGAGGGATTAAGAAGATGTGACAATCAGACCACAATGGAAATTATAGTAACACCCAATAAGACTATTGTTATAGGCATCATTACAAGTGTTGGGTTATTTATACCCCACCCTGGCCCAGGACTTTAAAAATGTGTGGGTCACAATGGGAAAGTTAGTTTGTACCTTTCTAGAGGAAGAGGACACCAGCAGCTCTGACTAATAATGGAGAAGAAGACTTACTCTGTGGAATGGCTGTCAGAGAGCAGTCACAGGAATACCACTTACCCCAGTGTGGATTTATTGTCATGCAGAGCTGGTACATCCACCATTCAGTATCACAAGGAGTTCAGTGCTCTGGAAATGGAGAGGTCAAGCACAGCCACTGGTGGCAATGAGACGGGAAATAACTCTGACCACACAGCAGCACTTTACCATATCCAAGGAACTCAGACACATGGTAAGATCTATGCTACAAGTTTAATATTCCTGACTGATATACAGAGGCCTAATCAAAAAAGTTTGCATGCATGCTTTTATGCTCTTTTAATTTGTCTTTATGTTAATATGTTCTTACATATAAAAAAAATATATAGATATAGATATATATATATATATCTATATATATATATAGATATATATATATATATCTATATATATATATATATACCCTGTTTCCCCGAAAATAAGCCCTACCCTGAAAATAAGACCTACAAGGACTTTAACTAGGGCTTATTTGGGGGGTAGGGCTTATATTGCAGCCATCACCGACAATCACGCTAGGTCTTATTTTCAGGGAAACAGGGTATATATATATAGATATATATATATATATATATCTATATATATATAGATATATATATATATATATAGATATATATATATATATAGATATATATAGATATATATATAGATACAGATATATATATATATATAACAACAGTTTATGCAGCGCTTTACAACATGAGGGCAGACAGTACACTTACAATACAAATCAATACCGGAGGGATCAGAGGGCCCTGCTCGTTAGAGCTTACAATCTAGATATATATCTATAGATCTAGAAATCTATATATATCTCATTTAATATTATTGTTATCTAAAGAGTAGCTATGAAGTCTCTTCAAGTAGTACACATTTTAAGTTTACCTAAGATAAAAATTATTTTTGATTTTTTTTTTTACATTTGTTTAATGAATTGTTCAGTGTTTTCATGGTTATAGTTCATATGCAGGTTTTACAAGCTTTCCCTCTAATGGCTTTTTGTTAGACGTATCAGCCTTTCTGAATGATTGTTAAGATAAAACATCAAATACTGAAATAATGTATAGCAAAAAAAACACCAAATCCTGCACTGCCTTTAATGCCCTTGAGCAGGTTTATAGACATATGCTTATAGAGAGAAACAGTAAAACAAATCAATAGGTTGCATGAACTACATAATACATATGCAGTGAGCAAATACTGTATTTATTGGCGTATAACACTCACTTTTTCACCATAAACATTGGGTGCAAATAGCTTGTGCGTGTTATACGCCAATACTTCAGTTTTAGCTGCCTCGGAGGGGACAGGGAGGGGGGGCAGGACGAGCACCATCAGATTACATACAGTGAGAATCTCCTGTTTACTTGGCGGCCTCTAATAGGAACTCCTGGGCCGCCATCGGACCACTGTTCTGACTATCATAGGAGATTCTCACTGTATGTAATCTGTCGGCGCTCATCCCGCCCCCCTCCCTGTCACCTCTGGGCTGCAGATGGGCATCGATCAGGCTGCACTGATGGCAATGGTGAGGCTGCATTGATGTGGACTGATGAGGCTGCATTGATGGCACTTGTGAGGCTGCAGATGGGCACTGACCCTTATTTTACTTCAAAGTTCCTTATTCAAAATTTAAGTTTTTTTCCTGAAACTTCCCTCTTAAAATGAATATGCGTGTTATACGCCGATAAATACGGTATGTATAAATATGTATGTACTATGTTCAAATACAATTGCAAACAATGTAGAAAAAGAAACATACATTTATAAGGCTATCGTCATTAATTTGATCCTATTTCTGTTTAAATGAATTTACCAAAGAATTTTTTGGGGGTGGTATAGGTTGGGGAAAAAAAGATTATTATTATTATTGCCTTACCCCAGAATTATTTCCTATTATAGTTGATTTCTGTATACTAGCTGAGCTGTTGATTAGTGTACACAGGTGTTGGTTATGGGAATTGACATCAATGAATATTTGGGTGCTCGCCATTGTTCTTTACTACCACAAATGCATAACACAGTGACATTTTAACTATGAGCATGAAATGGGACAGGTTCTGGGGTTGGCTGATTCAGGTGACATGTTAAGGTGTAAACATCTAATGACATCACACAATTACATATAACAATCTATAAGCTCTGTATCGATTACCTTCTAAGCTGTTATCTTATAATATAACATCTTTTTATCAGAACTATTACCATGGGGGTGCAGTTACTCTTTCAGACTATCATTAGCTTGTACATTAAACATGGCCAAAATAAAGTACGATAAAAACGTGTATTTTCTTTCTATTTGACAGATGGGACCACATCTAGAAAGGCAGTGAAGGAAGTTTCCCTTTATAGGCCAAGTCCTACCTCAGAGAAACGTCAGGATTTGGACACAGACAGCGCTAAAAGCCCCGGATCGCTTTCTGAAGAGGAGGCCACGTCCAGACCACGTACTAAATTCACCAAAGAACAGCTTCAGGAGTTGGAGAAGAGCTTTGAGGAAAACAGATACATAGGATCCAACGAGAAGAAGCGGTTGTCCAAGGTGATGAAGTTATCTGAGACCCAGGTAGGCATAAACAGCAAACTTTCCTGATCTAATCTATCTGTTTATTATCAGAGAGTAGAAAGAACATCCTACAATAATAAAGGCTGCCAACTATGGCTCAAATTTCATATTATATCGGGCAATTTCTAGCCATGGGTGCCCCCCCGGCTTGAAAAAAGTTGATCAAACAATAGATTTTTGTCGAAGGAGCTGGGTGGAAAATTGACATAGGAATTTAGCTTTTTCAAAATGTAGGAGTAAAAAGGAAGCACAAAATCAAGATAAAGGTTTTTTACACATTAATAATTAACAATTAATTAAGTGTGCACTATGAGCAGTGCAGCTGTTTTGCTTTATTCCTATCTGTATTTTACTAATGAAAGTGATAGCTCTTAATTCTGCCATCACAGCCCCAATTTTGGTCAATTCCTGTTGAATCAGCCAAAATTTTTACTGTAAGTGGCCCTGTCGGCCCCACCCGCCTTGATGAAAGTTGATTTTTCAATCAACTTTTGTTGAAGGAACTGGTACACTAAATTATGGTTGATTTAATTAATATATATTTTAGGTTGTCGTAATTAACACAGGAGCTTCTTCTGCCTCAGCTGACTTGAATTGAAGAATTTTGTTAAAATACTGCACTGTTTGTAACAATGTAATGTCTTCTCATATTAAAGTAATCTAAAAGTTTGTATAAAGTAAATTGGTGATGGATTACACATAGATTTATAGCAAAGAATTTCTCATGCTCTTCAGAAATCCATTTCTGCAGTGAGATTTTATTGGTCAGAAAAGTCTTTATTCATCTATCCCTGTGAGGACCATGGATCTAAACTGCCCACCTGATATATTCATAAATTAGTTTTAAAGATCGACTTTTACTAGTATTCCCAAAGAGAAAAAAAATTTGGTGTCAGAAAAATATTCTAATATGTTGTCCATATCTGTTTCTAGATTAAAACATGGTTTCAAAACCGAAGGATGAAGTTCAAGCGTCAAAGTCAAGATGCACAAGTAGAAGCTTTCTTTTCTGGATTATATGTGCCTTACTATGGCTACTCAGACTTTCAAACCCCTTCCTGCCCTGTCCGCCCTGAACTGGCCATGCCCCTTGCCCCCCCAGTATCCACCCACCATCCTGCATCACTTTCTACTGCAATGATTACACCAAGAAATTATCCATCATCCATGATGCCACCGGCAAACTTTGGCTCTTACCCATGCCCTTCAGTACTTGTGCATCCATCATTTAAGGAGTCATATGGGCTAAGATATTCCCCATATTAACTTGGATGTGTTTGGGACATTTTCATGTTTTTATGAATGGACACTATTTAAAATTATGTTATTATTGATGCATTTTTCTTTGAATTATAACTCTTTGTATTGGGGAGTAATATGAAACTGGCACTTTATAGTTATCTAATGTGAACCTAATAAAATTCTTATAGTTTATTAATTTTTGGCTGTACATGGATCATTTGTCACTCTAGGGCAGCCTTCCTTAACCCTTTTTACATGTACATGACTATTAAGTTGTAGAAGGTTTAAAATAAAAGAATAACAAATATGATATACCTAGAGTATTTTATATTCTGGGTGAATCATTTTGCAACCTCCCCCCCCCCTTTTCTATACAGCAGAATTATTTTCCATAACAATCGATCAAAAAAAATAATAATCAGAAAAGAAATTCAGAGAAAAATTGTTGTGCCCTCATACACTAGCAGTCAGTGAAGAAAGGCCCCTTAAGCTGGCCATACACTAATCGAAATTCAGCAGCTCCAACAGGCAATGGCCAAATTTCAGCTAGTGTGTGGATCCCCCTCTTGACAGAAGTCAATAGTTTAATCGATTTCTGTCAAAGGGACATATTGAAAAATGTTCCATCAATCAGAATACAGGTCATTTGTATCTTGGTTAACATTGGAGAAGTGCCTCCTTATGCAGGTGGTTAATAAAGAACTGCCCCCTTTCAGTGCAGACAGGAAAAAATCAACCACAGCTTAAGGAGCCTCTAGCATCCTCTGTAGGAACCCTAGCTGAGGAAGGCTGTTCTAGGAAATCACTGTATCTAGCTTCTTATACAGCTGTCTACACTGATGTCTACAGATCATTTCCAGAAAGTTGTCAAATTGCCTTGTGCAAAAACAAGTGCCTCTAATGATTGGAAGAGCTCAATCCAATAAAAGCCTTAGGCAAGCCATAGATCATGCAATTTTGATTCCCCCATCAACACAGTCAGTATTGTGTTCTCCAGGTGGGGGGGGGGGGTGGCAGGGAGCTGTCCCTGTCAGGAGAGCACAAGGATTACTGCTAGCGACTATAATCATGTGCTAAAAATCTGACATGCTGTTTGTACCAAAATTGATTGGTGGACTAACTTGGGTACAATCAGCCTGCCCGTAGATGGATCAAATCTCGGCTGGTTCTTGCTGAACCGGATGAGATTTGATCCATCTACATCTGACTTTATTTCAAAATCTCCAACTGTCTTTGAGATGGAAATACTAGCTTTAGCAAAATTCCCCCCACCTTCCTTATAATTACATATTTGTTTATATATCCGATGAGCTCCTGTAAATTTATACATATAACTGTAAATCAGATCAATGGCTTTTGTTTGATTGTTTTGGTATTTAGCACTGCTTCCAAATCATACACGCCTATGCATCGTCCATTAAGCCTTCATACGTTATTTTACAGGGCCAATATTACATTTCACACCTTAGACCAAGCAATACGCAACAGTTTGACACCTCAGCATTGCAGCAATGTGGAGTATTGGTACCTTACCAAATAAAAGGATACTCAATAAACCCACCCAATTCCCAAAATGTGAAATGACACATCACACAATACTGGGACATTCTCACACAGTACCAAACCGAAACATCTGTGCTAATGGATCATTTAACTCTCTGGAGGACCTGGCTGATAAAACCATAGTTTCTTATATCCTTTGGAACCTCCTTAGGGAGATTGCTGCATTTGAGTTCCCAGGCCTGAACAACTTCCACAACCTGTTATGACATGATTTTCCCAGACTTTCCCAGATACAATTGTAATTTATTTTATTTACTGGAGAATGGAACATTCAAAGGGGAGTGGAAGTAGCCAACCAACAAGGTATGGAGTTGCAGAGGTAGATCTTGTCACTGGAGCCCCCCAAGAGATAGAGATAAACAATGGAGGGAAAGAGCCCAACAAACTAAACAAATAACTGAATTATTACTTTTGGGTAGATAGATTCTTTTTTTTTTATGCCTCACCAAAGAACTGTCTCAGCCTGACTCATTAGTGCTCATTGCATTTCCAAAGTACACAAAGTGGTTTATTGTATCCGTTAAAGTTGGCCATACATTGATCAAAATTCACCCTGTTCACCGGGGACTAAATTAATTTTAATTCATGTATGGACAGCCAGATTGTTGTTTTTTTTCACAAATGATCAGTATAAACCAGTAACATTGATCCTTGTGTTCTACTGGTGGGGAAGGCATCCTGCCATCAGAATACAGTACCACAGCAGGAGGGATTCCTATATCCACATTGAATGTGTGGATGAGGGAATTGAGGCATTTTGTTTTGTTCAACCTGCTTATTTAACGAAAAAAAAAAAAATCATAATGTATGTGTAGCGCTGGTAGATTTTAATCTACTGCTGATAGGTAAATCTAGTGGGTTACTTGTTAGGTGAAGTTAGGTTTGCCTCTGTTCCAGCTTGGCTGGGTTGCGTGTGATTCCACACTGTGCCGGTGGGTGTCATTGTCCCCATGGGCTGGTGTTGGAAAGGCAACGCGTTGAAGTGTATGAGTGCTCCTCTGTCCCGGAGACAACTCGGTGGAGGTGGTCCTCCGAGTTGCATTCTGGGAGAGGTTATTTATGGGACAGACGCCATGTTTAGGGGTTCGTTTTCAGCCACCTGCTGGCCCTCCTGGCCGACAGGTATGCATTAGGAATACCACCTCGTGGTCCTCCTTTCCGGAGGCCCACGTCGCTGCGGCGTGTGGGTGGGCCCAGAGGTCTGTCTGGGGCCTACCACAGCGGCAGAGGAATGGTCCTGGGCTGTCTATCCTGAGTGAAGAAGCTGGACAACTGAGGAGATCCCAGGGGAGGACCCGTCATGGAAGGATCATGCAGAGTGCTGGTCTGGAGAGGGGCCTGGTGACTCGGTTTGAGGACGTATCCTGAAGTAATCTTGTTGCATAGTACTGCCGGGTTGGCTTAAAGGTTCAAGTGGTGTGTCTAATATTCATCGTAAACTATTACATCCTGTGGCAGAGGATCGTACGGGTTTTGTTCCAAACAAGTCTGTGGCAGAGACTTTTGTTCGTGCTACGTACTGGCTGCTAGGCAAGTGAGAGAGGCCTATCCAGGCGGGCAAAGATTGAATCCCACAAGGGGAGTGCATTCAACTACAAGTTTTCAATTCCTACCAATGTACTATAGAATAGTAAAGAAAGGTATTTGAGCTTCCCTGCAACTTTCCTTCTGCCTCTTTCCTGCTACTTCCTTTATTACTTATTCATTAAAGTATTGGAAAACATACTCAAGTGTTTGGTGCCTACATCGTTCAGAGGTAAACTTCACGGGACCCCAGACCCAGTGCCTGTGAAACAGAGGTGGCAAGAGTGAAGGTAACAGCCCGCTTTAAACCAGCAGCTCCACCGTGAGTTAGTGCTACATATGTGCTGTCTAAGACTGTATGTGATGAAGGCATTACTGTAATATATAAGTATGATATAGTCAGTGTGGTGTTTAGACTAACATGTAATTCTAATGTACCTACCCTGCATCAGGGCCGGATTAAGAACATCATGGGCCTGGTGCTGAGGATTATGGTGGGGCCTTTTATTTAAAAAAAAAAAGTAAAAAAAAAAATAATTACAAAATCAAAACAATTTTTGGTTATAACAAATTAAATTAAATAGAGAGAGGGAGGATGAGAGAGAGAGACAGGGGATGAGAGAGGGGAGGGGTGAGGAGTAAGGAGGGAGGATGAGAGATAGAGGGGGGATTAGAGAGAGAGGATGCGAATGAGCATGCATGGAAGTGACAGCAACACAGCCCGGCCAAGGCAAGTGACCGAAGGCACAGAACCCAGAAGGAAGACAGGGTAAAGATGGAACAAAAGTGTGCCCATTCTAGAGCTGGTAACATTGATGGTATTTAATATAATTTTAAAGAACTGTTTTTGTGTGTAAGAGGCATAGGGGAGGATTATGGATGGTATAAAAGTGGGAAGTATGTGCAGGTGAGGGAGAGGAATGTGGAGGGTATAACAGTGGGCAGTATGTACGGGAGAGGAGTGTGGAGGGTATGATAAGGTCATTATGTACAGGAGAGGAGTATGCTAGGGGCAGTATGTACAGGAGAGGAGTGTAGAAGGTATTATGAGGGTGGTATGTACAGGAGAGGAGTGTGGAGAGAAAGATAGTTGGTGGTATGTACAGGAGAGGAGTGTGGAGGGTATGACAGCAAGCAGTATGTACAGGAGAGGAATGTGGAGGTATGACAGTGAGCAGTATGTATAGGAGAGGAATGTGGAGGGTATGACAGTGAGCAGTATGTACAGGAGAGAAATGTGGAGGTATGACAGTGAGCAGTATGTATAGGAGAGGAATGTGGGGGGTATGACAGTGAGCAGTATGTACAGGAGAGGAATGTGGAGGGTATGACAGTGAGCAGTATATACAGGAGAGGAGTGTGGATGGTATGACAGTGGGCAGTATGTACAGGAGAGAAATGTGGAGGTATGACAGTGAGCAGTATGTATAGGAGAGGAATGTGGGGGGTATGACAGTGAGCAATATGTACAGGAGAGGAATGTGGAGGGTATGACAGTGAGCAGTATGCACAGGAGAGGAGTGTGGATGGTATGACAGTGGGCAGTATGTACAGGAGAGAAATGTGGAGGTATGACAGTGAGCAGTATGTATAGGAGAGGAATGTGGGGGTATGACAGTGAGCAGTATGTACAGGAGAGGAGTGGAGGATATTATGAGGGTGGTATGTACAGGAGAGGAGTGTGGAGGATATGACAGCAAGCAGTATGTACAGGAGAGGAATGTGGAGGTATGACAGTGAGCAGTATGTATAGAAGATGAATGTGGAGGGTATGACAATGAGCAGTATGTGCAGGAGAGGAGTGTGGAGGGTATGACAGTGAGCAGTATGTACAGGAGAGGAGTGTGGATGGTATGACAGTGGGCACTATGTATAGGAGAGAAGTGTGGAGGGTATGACAGTGGGCACTATGTATAGGAGAGGAGTGTGGAGGGTATGACAGTGGGCACTATGTACAGGAGAGGAGTGTGGAGGGTATGACAGTGAGCAGTATGTACAGGAGAGGAGTGTGGATGGTATGACAGTGGGCACTATGTATAGGAGAGAAGTGTGGAGGGTATGACAGTGGGCACTATGTATAGGAGAGGAGTGTGGAGGGTATGACAGTGGGCACTATATACAGGAGAGGAGTGTGGAGGGTATGACAGTGAGCAGTATGTACAGGAGAGGAGAGTAGAGGGTATTACAGTGGGCACTATGTATAGGAGAGAAGTGTGAAGGGTATGAGAGTGGGCACTATGTATAGGAGAGGAGTGTGGAGGGTATGACAGTGGGCACTATGTACAGGTGAGGAGGATGTAGGAATCTGGGAAGGAAAAATGTAAAGGTTTGTGAAAGGGTGTTTAGGGACTGCGTAGGTGTTAAGCGGGCCATACATGAATTGAAATTAAGCCAATTAAGCAGAGACCAGCTATAGTTGATCTATGTATGGGCTAGCTGGTTGTACACAAGTCAATCTATTAATCGACTTGAGTACAACCAGTCTGTCAGATTTTTCCCAAAATAGTCAGTGCTGCCAGCTATGGTTAGCAACACTGATCATTGTATTGTGTGGGTAGGGAGGGCTCCCCACTGGCAGAACACAGTAACACTGTGGAAGTGATTCCCCCATCCACAGGGCAGAAGGTGAGAAGGTGTGTGGGGACAGGCTGGAGAGAGAGGTCTGTCAGCAGGGGGGTGTGAGGTGCTCATGGAGGGATATCAATCAGCGGGTGGGGGGAGTAACTGGGAGTGATATCTTTTGGAGTAGGGTCTGTCACCTGCAGGTTGGGAAATGGTCACCTGTGATATAAGTTGAAGGGAGGTGGCTAACATGGAAAGTGGCTGGGGAGTGACCTGGTTGGTGGTGAGTGTGAAAGGAATGATGTGTTTCAAGTATCTTTCACATTTGCAGTAATGCTTACTGCCCTCTGAAAAGTGATCTGTGGTGTATTGCTTTTGGACGATTAGTACTGCTGATAGGCGTTCATGAGGTGCTACTGCTGCTTCCTTTTCTTTTCTTTTTTTTTTTTTTACATTGCTGAATGGCAGTTTTACATTGTTGGACTATGCTGCTACTGCGAGCGAGTTTGACAGGCGGTGCTGCCTGTCAAACTCTGCAGGCTTCAAGCTATTCATTGAGCTCAGTGTCTCTGACAAGAAGTGAGGAGAGGCACTGTGAGCTCATCCTCTCAGTCTGCTGCAAACAGAGTGTGCCAGCTTGTATTTAAACTGGCTGCTCCGTATGTAGCTTCTGACAGGCTGTGCAAGGAGCCCCGTATCTCCAGGACCATAGGTGATAGGAGCCCCAAACTTTTGATCAGTAGTGGGTAGACCTTCTGCTACATACCCCTTAAATTTGGGTTCTATGTGACCCCTGGTCGCCGAGCCACTACCCTCAAAGTCAATCGTTTTTTTTTTTCTGTGATTTTTTTTTTTTTAATGGGCCTATCTTAAGGTAAGGGGCCTGGAGCTGCAGCTCCAATAGCCCCTATGTTAATCCGGCCCTGCCCTGCATGAAGAATTAAAGGGGTTGATTTACTAAACACAAGGCCCCAGAAATTGGTGAATGTGGTGAAGTTTTACTTTTCAAAGAATGCCCAATCACGTGCCAGGAATAAAAAATCAACCCCAAAATGTCCCCCCCGCCGGGACATTGTATTCTGGTAGTGAGACTTGGCACTGTTAGAACACACTGATCAGTGGCTGCAACTGATTGGCTACAGCCACTGATCGCCAAACTTTTCTAACTCATTCATTTGACAGAAGTCGATCTAACATTCCACTTCTGTAAAACAGAGATGGTCACAAATTGATTGAAATTTGTCCAGTCCCTACTGTACTGGCCACATTTTTTTATATCTATATCTTTATATCTATCTATCCATCTCAAGTATGCATTCACACCCGCACTACTATTAGATGTATATATATTTTAATAGTTCCTTAGGTGTAAGTTGGGCTGCAGCCTCCCCTTGGGGGCCACATTAGGGCGCTCCAATTGCAATATTAGTACATGTGAGTTAGGGGTAATTGGCCCTGCCTGTAAGTTAAAAAGTGATCTTAGTGAATCACTCTTCTCATAGAGAGTGTATTCACGTGAATTAACACCAGGTGTGAGAATTGGGTGTGCTCAAATACGCCACCTTCAAAGGATAATAGAGCCTTGTGTAAAAAATGTGCATTCATCAAAATCCCATTATATATATTGACAACAAAATTGAGTATTCCTAGAGTCTCCTCTTGGACATAAACTGTAAACTGATAAAAACCGCACATGCAAGTGTTTTTTTACTACACACAAAGTGGTAAGTTTGACCTTTTTAAAAAACTTCAACTAAACACAGTGCAAAAACAAAACCAAAAAAGAAGAAAGTCAATGTATATATCAAGTATTAAAAGGCAGTCCAATCTTATAGGATCGCTGATAACACAAGTGACTTGTGCAATATTCATAGTGGCTTGTGCTGGAATTCGTTTCCAATCCTTGAGCAGAGTGAGGGGTGACTTTTGTGCTCCCCTTTTGAATCCCTACTCATCAGATCCTAGCACCCCTGCAGGGGTAAACCGCATGTAGTGAGAATGCGATGGTTGCCGGACAGACCACTCCCTCCTTCCGCACGTCCTGGGAAGTCTAAGGCTTCCAGCCTTCCAAAGGATCGTTGGAACGTTCTTTTAACCCTAGGTCAGAGTGTAGCAGTGTCCTTCTCTATACCCCCGATATTGCATCCTCATACAGAAAAGAGATGGTCTCTCATAGTGTAAATCTGAAAAGTGGTTTTTATAAAAAAATAGATTTTAAAACAAGAATCTCCTTTAAAACAAAAATGGGTGGTAGTCTCCAACCCTATACAGCTTAAAAAGCAACAACAATCGCTCTAGGTTTGCGTACGTTTCACAGACTGAAACTTCGCTAAACCGAAAAATTACGTGTATGCGTAGCCTCGACTGACGCGTTTCATCAGTGGACGTCGGATGCATTAAGGTGAAAAAACATGAGCCTTCACAACCCCTTTAACAGGCTTACAATTAAACACTGCCATAAATTTGTGGCAAATTAACCTTGTTATCTGGGATGCTATACCTGTCCCCCGCCTCTAACACTGTGAACTGAGCGATCGAACACCACTGTCAGTCAGCAGCTCTCTGCTCTGCCCCCCCCTCGCTCACTGGGGCACTGGGCTGTGGAGGGGGTGGGAGCGTCTGGCTCAGACTCTGAGCGGCTCGCTGAGAGGCTGAGCCGGGTGCCGGTCCAGGCATGTGGGCGGATCCTGACTCCATGGTCATGATGACGCCCGAGCCTGGACCGACTCTGTGACATCAGCAGAGAGCGGACTTCAGAAAGCTCTCTGCTGAAAATGGGTCACAGGTATTCGGAACGAACTGCACTCCTGTGATTCATAGAGAAGTACAGCCAAACGAGCTTTGGCTGTACTTCTTCTTTAAGATTTATTTTTTTGTATGCATTTTTGGGTTGATGAAAGCATACTCGTTTGTACTTCTACTTTGTTTACTTTCCTTAAAGTGTTAGGAAACTGCAAAAAAAATAAAAATTGGGCCCCTGCAGGATAATGCTATAATATGCTAGTATGCACCGCATACTAGCATATTATCACAGATTTACCTTAAAATGAAGCCCTCCAACTGTGCGCAGTCACTGCTGTCAAGGCTTCCATCTTCACCTGGGCTTTCTTTCAGGTTTGCAGGTTCCAGCCATTTGAATGGTCGAGCCGAGATGGCATGACCCCTGTGCATATGAAAAAGAGTCACGGCCTCGGTACAGAGCTCTGAATGAAGAAAAATGGGCATTGAGGTTTGTTGTGTATGGGGCTGCAGGCCAGTTAGGGTGCCCATGGTCCCACAGCCAAAAGTGTCTAAAATGAGCATGTGATCATCAGAATTCAAACACGGCGAAATGGAAGAAGGAAGCCTGGTTCATTGACTCACATTTTCTTCATCATGTGGGTGACTGGGTGCATGTGCACTGCTTACCTGGAGAAGAGATGGCACCAGGCTGCAGTATAGTAAGAAGGTAATCTGGCAGAGGCAGTGTGATGCTTTCGAAATGTTCTGCTGGATCCTGCCTGGTCCTGCCACTCAGGCGGATGTTAATTGACTTGTGCCACCTTAACATTGTTGCTGACCAAGTACACACCTTAATGAAAACAGTATTTTCTGTTGGCAGTGGCCTCTTTCAGCAGGATAATGCAACCTGCCACACTGCAAGAATGATTTGAGGAACACAACAATGAGTTTGAGGTGTTAACATGGCCTCCAAATTTTCCAGATCTCAATCCAATCAATCTATGGGATGTGCTGAAAAAATAACTCCAAGCCATGGAGGCCCCACCTCACAACTTACAGGACTTTAAGGATCTGCTACTAATGCCGCATACACACGGTCGGACTTACCGGCAGGAAAAGACAGACGGAATCTTTTCATCGGACATTCCGATCGTGTATGAGCCTCATCGGACTTCTTTAAATTCTGATGGACCTAGAAAAAGAACATGTTTTAAATCTTTCCGACGTAATCAATTCCTATTGGGAAAACCGCTCGTCTGTATGCTGTTCCGACAGACCAAAAACGAAACATGCTCTGAAGCAAGTACGAGACAGAAGCTATTGGCTACTCGCTATTGAACTTCCTTTTTCTAATCCTGTCGTACGTGTTGTACGTCACCGCGTTCTAGACGGTCGAACTTTGGAGTGATCGTATGTAGGCAAGACAGTTTCAGTGGAACTCCATCGGAAAAACCTTCAGAGTTTATTCCAACGGAAAAACCGGTCGTGTGTATGCGGCATAAGGGTTTGGTGCCAGATACCACAGCATACCTTCAGAGGTCTAGTGGAGTCCATGCCCCAACTTTGTCAGCAAAAGGGGGACCTACTCACCATTAGGTGGGTGGGCATAAAGTTATGGCTGATTGGTGTATATATAATTGTTTTGATATAATAAAGCTTAGATTACTTTATTGTAAAATGTATTCCTTCCTTTGCCCAGATCTCAAGTCATGCATGTTATCAATATATATTTATTGTTTGCAAGATTTATTTTTTATATAGATTTTTTTGAGTGATGTTGGCATCAATTCAACGTCAACTCAGTTGTACTTTTGACTTTTCTTAAAGCAGTAGTAAACCGGAAAAAAAAAAAAAAAAAATTGGGCTCCTGGAGGATAATGTCATATTGTGGTAGTAAGCACCGCATACTACCACATTATCACAGATTTACTCTAAAACTAAGCCCTTCCACGGTTCATTGTCACTGCTGTCAGGGCTTCCATCTTCACTGGTCTTCCTTCCGAGTTTGCAGGCTCCAGCCATTTGTATGGCTGAGACAAGATGGCATCACTCCAATGCATGTCCCCTGGAATCAAAGCCTCGGCACAGAGCTCTGAATGGAAAGCACCGTCCATTCAGAGCACAGTGTGCATGCGCCGGTAATGTCACATGCAGGTTTAGGAGATATTTACTGGACCTATAGGTAAGCCTTATTATAGCCAAAAAGCA
The DNA here is from genome assembly GCF_042186555.1 of Aquarana catesbeiana. NCBI lineage: Eukaryota > Metazoa > Chordata > Amphibia > Anura > Ranidae > Aquarana > Aquarana catesbeiana. The sequence continues at coordinate 84,312,345 of NC_133331.1, forward strand.
GCCTTTACTACCACTTTCCCAGATAGCAAGGATAGCTTTCCCCAAATTTGTGGCAGTGTTGAATTCTAATGCCTCGTACACAAGAGCGGACTTTCCAGCAGACTTGGTCCGACGGTCTTTCCGCCGGACTTTCTGGCGGACTACCTGAATGGATGGACTTGCCTACACACGACCGGACTTTCCGGCAGGTTAAGTCCGCCCGTCTTTCCGACGGACTTTCGCCGGAGTTACGGCGGACTTTCAGAATAAATGGACGTTCATTTTGAACGTGACTCGGGTACGACGGGACTAGAAAAGGAAGTGAATCTCGGCGCTTTTATCGGCGAGATTGACACCTTGCGAGCCCTGTCGCGGGGCATACCAGGCCCTTAAGTCTGGTATGGATTTTAAAGGTCGGAAGAAGACTCCCGAAGCCAGAAGAAGACCCCCCCCCGGAACTGTCTAATAAATTACTTTAAAAACCTGTGTGGTGTGTTTTATTATTGACACTTTTTTCCCTAGGTAAATAGGTAGGGGTACCATGTACCCCATACTCATTCACATAGGGTGGGGGGCCAGCATCTGGGCCCCTCTTATTAAAGGGGAATCCCGGATTCCGATAAGCCCCCCGCCCGCAGACCCCGACAACCAACGGCCAGGGTTGTCGGGAAGAGGCCCTTGTCCTCATCAACATGGGGACAAGGTGCTTTGGGGTGGGGGGCCCTGCAGGGCGCCCCCCCCTCCCCCAAACCACCCACCCCTCATGTTGAGGACATGCGACCTGGTACGGTTCAGGAGGGGGGGTGCTCGCTCGTCCCCACCCCCTTTCCTGACCGGGCGGGCTGCGTGCTCGGATCGGGGTCTGGCATGGATTTTCAGGGGGGACCCCACGCCATTTTTTCGGCGTAGGGGGTTCCCTTCAAAATCCATACCAGACTTAAGGGCCTGGTATGCCCCGCGCTCGCCGCAATAGGAAAATGTGTTTTTCCTATTGCAGTGAGTGCGAGATGCAATACCCTGCCCTTATCGTATCTGGTCCGTCGGACCAGCATACAGACGAACGAGACGAACAGGCTTTCCGTCAGGAACTGAGTCCGGCGGACTAAGATTTGAAACATGCTTCAAATCTAGGTATGGCGGACTTTTGGGAAAAAAAAGTCCGCCGAAGCCTACACACAATCGGATTGTGCGGCAGACTCTGGTCCGCCGGACCAAGTGTGCCGGAAAGTCAGCTCGTGTGTACGCGGCATATGTCTGTTAACTTGCACATTTTCACTTTGCTGCAAATTTTCATTTTTGTACACTTGCAGAGCACTTGAAGCACAAGTTCTAGTTGACACTTTTTCAATTTGTAGCAAATTTGCGTGGCGAGTCTCTAGCAAGAGCAAAGTTGCAGTGGTGAGTCTACAGCAAGCTCTTTTCCAGCCACAGTGACCCCCTGTGGTGGGATGACTATTGCACAACATAACTACAACATAACCAGAACTTGCAGCAGACTTGCAGAATGTTTGTAAAGAAAGTTGATCTGGAGTCATGCAATGCAGACTTGCTGCATTTGAGCAACAAACTTGTGAAGCCTGGCAAGTCTAGCAATAGCTTAGCTTGCTATCTGGGACAAGCACCTCCCCCACTGTGAGCAAGCACATTTTAGGCACACATTTAACCCTCTGATCACCCCTGATGTTAACCCCTTCCCTGCCAGTGTTATTAGTACAGTGCCACTACATATTTTTATAACACTATACAGTGCCAGTACATATTTTTAGCACTAATCACTGTATTAGTGTCACTGGTCCCCAAAAAAGTGTCACTTAGTGTCCGATTTGTCCGCCGCAATATTGTAGTCCCGCTATAGTCGCTGATCGCCGCCATTACTAGTAAAAAATACATAAATAAAAATTCTATAAATATATGTTATAGTTTGTAGACACTATAACTTATGTGCAAACCAATCAATATACGCTTATTGGGATTTTTTTACCAAAATATGCAGCAGAATACATATACATAAGTTGCTGAAGAAATTAGATTTTTTTGCATTTTGTTAATTTTTTTGGATATGTTTTACAGCAGAAGTAAAAAAATTAATCAGCGCGAAGTGGTGTACAACAAGAGAAGCAGCTGAACACTAGGGTCAAAATTCAAATTCCTCAATAAACATCAATAAAAAGACAGTGCAGCGCTAAATAAAAGCAAGGTAGAACACAATACAATCCACCACAGTGCATAGGTAAAACAGTCCATGAAATCAGGTCCAAATAGATCTTCAACATGAAAAGGACTGCATATTTGCAAAAGGTGATTCCAGGAGCCCACCACAACGGTAACGAATGGCCTCTCACCTGATGTTGTGGACCCTTAAATTACAGAGGATCAGAAAGCGCCTTTGGTATGTAATCAAATGGTATGCAGCTTAAATGAATCGTCATCAAGGACCCAGTGCAGGACACTCCAACAGGACCATATAAGAAATAAAAGCGGCGAAAAATAGTGCTCTCCGTATGCAATAATCTTTATTTAAATGTAAAAGATCATAAAAACACTCACAAAAGATGTGCTTGGTACAGACAGACAAGCAGTGGTAACGATCTCCCGTTCATCCGAACAGCAGAGCAGATGCGCAGTGGCCGCGGGTGACGTCACGACGCTACCTCGTTCTGGACGCGTTGCTGATGAAGTCCCCGCCCACTGGGACGCAACGCGTCCAGAACGAGGTAGCGTCGTGACGTCACCCGCGGCCACTGCGCATCTGCTCTGCTGTTCGGATGAACGGGAGATCGTTACCACTGCTTGTCTGTCTGTACCAAGCACATCTTTTGTGAGTGTTTTTATGATCTTTTACATTTAAATAAAGATTATTGCATACGGAGAGCACTATTTTTCGCCGCTTTTATTTCTTATATGGTCCTGTTGGAGTGTCCTGCACTGGGTCCTTGATGACGATTCATTTAAGCTGCATACCTTTTGATTACATACCAAAGGCGCTTTCTGACCCTCTGTAATTTAAGGGTCCACAACATCAGGTGAGAGGCCATTCGTTACCGTGGTGGTGGGCTCCTGGAATCACCTTTTGCAAATATGCAGTCCTTTTCATGTTGAAGATCTATTTGGACCTGATTTCATGGACTGTTTTACCTATGCACTGTGGTGGATTGTATTGTGTTCTACCTTGCTTTTATTTAGCGCTGCACTGTCTTTTTATTGATGTTTTAAAGCAGAAAGTAAAAAATATTGTTTGTTTTTTTCAAAATTGTCAGTCTTTTTTTTAAATAAAAAGCTCAGAGGTGATCAAATACCACCAAAAGAAAGCTATATTTGTGGGAAAGGAAAAAGGACATAAATTTTATTTTGGTACAGCGTCACACAACCGTGCAATTGTCAGTTAAAGTAACGCAGTGCGGTATCGCAAATATATGGCCCGGTCATGAAGGGGGGTTGACCTTCCAGAGCTGAAGTGATTAAGGCTCGGTTCACACGGGGGCGACTTGTCAGGCGACCTAGCCGCCTGACAAGTCGCCTCCCGTTCTGTACAATGGAACCGTTCTAATCCCGTCGCTCCGACTTAGAAGAAAGGTTCCTGTACTACTTTGGGGGCGACTTGCATAGACTTCTATACAGAAGTCGTCTTGCAAGTCGCCCCGGCAGTCGTGTGCAGGTCGCCTCGGTGAGGCGACCTGCAAGTCGTGCCGCGTCTAGTGTGAACCGGCACTAAGACGTACAATGTCCTAATTACCAGTTACCAGCTGCAGCTGAGCGTTAATGTGTCTATAGAGTAAAACACTTTATTTTTGTGCTACTGTATGTAATAACTGATTTTGTACTTACTTTAACAGGCCAGTTCCAGATACAAGCCCATAGGACAGATAAAGATTATATATTTTTATTGTACCATTTTAGTATTGTTTTTGTAAATGTTCTTTATTAATATTTTCATAAATGTTCTTTTTCATGTTTTGTTAAATGTTCAACCTAATAAAAAAAATAACTGTTTGTAAGATGTAATACAGTGTTATGTATTGATTTTATTAAAATATTTTGTAGCACACCCCCTAAGGAGCAACAAGTAGAAAGGGAACCCCCACCCTGCACAGCCAGGCACACCACATTTTTTCACAGTACACTTAAGTCAGGAAACAGTCCAGTGCTTTGTTTTTTTTGTTTTATTGGGGGAATAAACTTGGATAGGGATAGGGTATTATGGGATGCCCTCTTGACTTGAATAACTTCTTCAGGGATACCTAACTATATACAGTCTCTATGTACACTCCTCTCCTACCTCCTTATTATATTATTATTATTAGGGTTGTCCCGATACCACTTTTTTAGGACCGAGTACAAGTACCGATACTTTTTTTCAAGTACTCGCCGATACCGATTACCGATATTTTTTTTTTTATGTCGCGTGACGGTGTTTTTTTTTTTTTTTTAACAGTGCTTTCTTTTTTTTCGGGGGGGGGGGGGGTGAACGGTGTATGTGTGTGTGTTTTTTTTTTTTTATTACTTACAATTTTTATTTTTTACAATAATATTTTTTTTATTCTTTATTGCAATATGTGTGTTTTTTTTTCTTGTTTTTTTTTTTTAATCAGCCCTGTTGGGGGGCTTTGGTGAGATATCAGGGGTCTTAACAGACCTCTGATATCTCCCCCTTGAGACAGAGAAAGAGACCGAGGATAGAGATTCCCCAGTCCCTTTCTCTGCAGCCTCAGCTGCACTGAGAATGAATGGAGAAAAGACAGCGGCTCCTCTCCATTCATAAACTGACACATCGCAATCACAGGAGATTACAATGTTTCAGTTATGTGAATGGACAGAGTCAGCTGACTCTGTCCATTCACAAAGGAAGGAGGAGGGGGACAGCGGAACGGAGGGGGACAGCGGAGGGGGACAGAGAAGGAGAGCAGAACGGAGGGGACAGAGAGGGGAACGGCGGAACGGAGGGGGACAGTGGAGAGGCACAGCAGAACGGAGGGGACAGAGAAGGAGAGGGGAACGGCGGAACGGAGGGGGACAGTGGAGGGGGACAGAGGAACGGAGGGGGCATGGACTAGGATGCAGTGACAGTCAGCGGTGACCGATCACCGCTGTATGTCACTAAAGCCGCTGAAAGCCGCTGGGGGAGAATCTTGTAACTCCCCCACGCGCCGATCACTGCTGACTTCCAGGTATCGGCGGAAGCATCGGGAGCATTTGCTCGAGTACAAGTACTTGGGCAAATGCTCGGTATCGGTGCCGATACCGATACTAGTATCGGTATCGGGACAACCCTAATTATTATTATACAGGATTTATATAGCGCCAACAGTTTACGCAGCGCTTTACAATATAAAAGGAAGACAATACAGTTATAATACAATAAGATACAAGAGGATTAAGAGGGCCCTGCTCAGAAGAGCTTACAATCTAATAGGGTGGGGCAGGTGGTACAAAAGGTTGTAACTGTGGGGAATGAGCTGATGTAAGTGGTAAAAGATTAGTTAGAGACGTTATAGGCTTTCCTGAAGAGATGAGGTTTCAGGGATCGCCTGAAGGTAGCAAGAGTAGGGGATAGCCGGATAGGTGGAGGTAGCAAGTTCCAAAGGATGGGAGAGGCTCTGGAGAAATCCTGGAGACGAGCATGAGAGGAGGAGACGAGAGAGCTTGAGAGTAGGAGGTCTTGAGAAGAGCGGAGAGGCCAAGATTGTGCCTCCTGCACAATCTTGCTTGCAGAACAAAAATCACAGATCCAACTGGAACACTGTTTGGATGGAATCTGACAGGGCACTCTGTCAGATTTAACAAAAGCCCATTACAGGCAGGGACCGCGGGCCCCTTGGTGTGTAGGCAAAGTGGCTCCTGCTGTCCTCACACTTGCTCCCCTGCATCCAGGAATGATTCCTCCGTGCGTTGTAGAGGGTCCCTCCAGCATGCGAGCCCCAAACCTGAAGTCAACCCCCCCCACCCAGACTAGGGGGCTACCCTCAAGGGTCTCTGACAGCCTCCTCAGCACTCTATCTCCATCTTCCACCCAAACTCTGCTCCCCCTGCAGGGCTGACTCTGAGTATTTATGAGGTGGCCTGCCCCCCGCCAACAAATTCAGCTGGGGTTTGGTCAAGGCCTTCATGAAAACTCTAAGCAGCTTCTCCTAACCTTCCTCCCATTTTTCTGGAAGTTTCTCAAAAGTTCCAGAAGTAGGGGGAGGTATCAGAGATGCTGCCTGCTGAGTCATCCCAGCCTCCCTAAGTTATTCACCCTGACCAAGATTCAAAGCACAGGCTTGGCTGCCTGCCAAGCCTGAATTTACCTACACTGCAGAAAGAAACCTATTTACACTTCTAGGACACTAAAGGGTGCTACAATTTTAATAAATGTTTTTATTTAGATCAGTTTTGTCTGAATGCACTACTGTGTGAATTCGGTAAAATTTCATTGAAATGGTCAAATATAGGCCAAAAAAGCTGAACTAGAAATATTTGAATAGGAGATTTTTTTTCTACTTCAGCCACTTTGGCTTAGATTTTGCAATTCTCCTGACAATTCACCTCACTTCACTTTTTACTTAACCACTTGCCGACCGGGCCATAGCCGAATGGCAGCTACAGCGTGGATGGATGACTCTGGGAGGGCGTACCATGACATCCTCCCAGAATCGCGCACCCAGGAATCTCCATGACCGTCATGTCTCCCAGACCCCCTTCGTGTTACGGATCAGGATAAAGGGCCAATGACAGAGGCCCTTTACCAAGTGATCACGCCATCCAATGACGGCCTGATCACTTTTAAACAAACCGGAGCTTGTCCAGTTCGGCTCCTCCCCTCTCCTCACGCCGATCGGTACAGCGTGTGAGGAGAGGGGGGGAGCCAGGGCAGCAGCGATGTGGGCTGGATCACAGCACTTATCTGTGCCCAGCCATGGCTCATCCATCCATCCATGCTCCATACATACTCCATGCGTGCTCCATCCATGGCTCATCCATCCATGGCTCCTCCCCGCTCCATTCATGGCTCATCCATCCTTGCTCCATCCATGGCTCATCTGTGCTCCATCCATGGCTCATCCGTGCTCCATCCATGGCTCATCCATCTACATTCATGGCTCATCCATCCCCATTCATGGCTCATCCATGGCTCATCCATCCCCATCCATGGCTCATTCATGCTCATCCATTCATCCATGCTCCATGCATGCTCCATCCATGGCTCATCCATGCTCCATCCATGGCTCATCCATGCTCAATGCGTGCTCTATCCATGGCTCATCCATCCATCCATGCCCTATCCATGGCTCATCCATCCATCCGTGCTCCATCCATGGCTCATCCATCCATCCATGCTCCATCCATGCTCAATGCATGCTCCATCCATGGCTCATCCATCCGTCCATGCTCCATCCATGGCTCATCCATCCATCAATGGCTCATCCATCCATCGGTGCTCATCCATGCTCCATCCATGGCTCATCCATCCAGGCATGCTCCATCCATGGCTCATCCATCCATGCTCCATCCGTGCTTCATCCATGGCTCATCCCTGGCTCATCCATCTATATACATGGCTCATCTTTCCCACCCATCCCCATCCATGACTCATTCATGCTCATCTGTGCCACATCAGTGATCATCCGTGCCGCATCAATGCCACATCAGTAATCATCCATGCTGCATCCTTGGTCATCTGTGCCCCATCCATGCCACATCAGTGGTCATCCGTGCCACATCTATGCCGCATCAGTGGTCATCCGTGGCTCACCCATGCTCCATCCATGGCTCATCCATCCCCATTCATGGGTCATCCCTCCCCATCCATGCCACATCCATGCCACATCAGTGCTCATCCGTGCCACATTCATGCCACACCAGTGATCATCCATGCCACATTAATGCCACATTAGTGGTCATCTGTGCCACATCAATGGTCATCTGTGCCACATCCATGCCACATCAGTGATCATCCGTGCCACATCAGTGATCATCCATGACACATCAATGGTCATCTGTGCCACATCCATGCCACATCAGTGGTCATCCGTGCCACATCAGTGGTCATCTGTGCCACATCCATGTCGCATCAGTGGTTATTCATGACACATCCATGCCACATCAGTGATCATCCGTGCCACATCCATGCCACATCAGTGCTCATCCGTGCCACATCCATGGCACATCAGTGATTATCCGTGCCACACCAGTTATCATCTGTGCCATATCCATGCCACATTAGTAATTTTTTATATATACATGCTATGTGTTGGAAATATCCTATAAATGCACAACTTTGTGCAGAAAAAAATGCATTTTCTAAAAACTTGTGGAAAAAAATGACATGTTCAAAAGACTCATTATGCCTCATAGATTATACGTTGGGGTGTTTACTTTACATAATGGGGTCATTTTTGGGGTGTTTCCATTGTCCTGGTGCTCCAGGGCCTTCAAAAGTGTAAGAGGTAGTCTAGAAATGCCTATAATATCCTACAATGCCTCTGTATGTGGCCAGGCTGTGTAAAAGACTCACACATGTGGTATTGCCATACTCAGGAGGAGTAGCAAAATGTATTTTGGGGTGTAATTTGTGGTATGATATGCTGTGTGAGAGGAATTACCCCTTTAATATGATTTTGAGAAAAAAAAAGAGAAAAAATAATCTTAATTTTGCAAAGAATTGTGGGAAAAAATTACAACTTCAAAAACTCACCATGTCTTATACTAAATACCTTGGACTATCTACTTTCTAAAAAGGTGTCATTTGGGGGGTATTTGTACTGTCCTGGCTTATTAAGGTCTTAAGAAATGAGAGGCCATCAGTACATCAGGTGTGATCAATTTATAATGATTGGTACCATAATCTGTAGACTCTTTCACTTTCACAAAGACCAAATCATTTACACTGATTAGGGTTATTTTTACCAAAGACATGTAGCAGTATAAATTTTGGCTTAAATTTATGAAGAAAAATTAGTAATTTGCAAAATAATATAACAGAAACTAAGAAAAATTGCATTTCTTTACAAAATCTTCGGTCTTTTTTCATTTATAGCGCAAAAAATAAAAAAATAAAAAACCCAGAGGTGATCAAATACCACCAAAAGAAAGCTCTATGTGAAAAAAATGACAAACATTTCATATGGGTACAGTGCTGCATGACTGAGTAATTGTCATTCAAAATGGTGAGAGCTCCGAAAGCTGAAAATTGGTCTGGTTAGGAAGGAGGTTTAAGTGCCCAGTGGGCAAGTGGTTAATAGACCCTATAAAACTGAGACTTTCATAACTTTTGCTATAGACTTGCAGAGCTTTTGCCATAGACTTGCTAGGCTCTTGCCATAGACTTGCGGGGCTCTTGCTATAGACTTGCTGTGCTTTTGCTGAGAATTGCCGGGCTCATGCTGTAGACTTACAGAGCTCTTGCTGTAGACTCACCACTGCAACTTTACTCTTGCTGGAGACTTGCCACGCAAATTTGCTACAAATTTAAAAAAGCGTCAACTAGAACTTGTGCTTCAAGTTCTCTGCAAGTGTACAACTTGTGCAGCAAGTTAACAGACTTACAATTCAACACTGCCACAAATTTGTGGCAAGTTATCCTTGCTATCTGGGTAGCACTGATATGTGTTCCCACACTTCAAAAAAAATAGAAAAATATAATTAGATTAATTCATATGTAAAATAATTGTGAATGATGGTGGAAACCTCCAAGGGTAATTCAAATATTAACCGCTTGCCTACTGGGCACCTAAACACCCCTCCTGCCCAGAACAATTTCTAACTTTTACACGGCCTGGCCACATACAGGGGCCCAACATTGAAGTAGCTCCTTCAGGTGTTCTAGGAGCATAAATTACATATCTAACTGGTTGACTACCTATTACACTTTAGAAGGCCCTGGAGCACCAGGACAATGGAAACGCTCATAAAATTACCCCATTTTGGAAAGCAAACACCCCAATGTATATTCTTTGAGGCATAAGAAGTCTTTTGAACTTGTCATTTTTTTCCACAAGTTTTTGGAAAATGTGGGGGGGGAATGAAAACGCACTTTTTTCACAAAGTTGTCCTTTTTCAAGATATTTCCAAAACATAGCATGTACATTGCCAAAATCGCACCCCAAAATTCATTCTGCTACTCCTCCTGAGTATGGTGATACCACATCTGTGAGACTTTTACACAGCCTAACCACATACAGAGGCCCAACATTGAAGTAGCACCTTAAGGCGTTCTAGGAGCATAAATTACACATCTAATTTCTCAACCACCTATAACACATTTGAAGGCATTGGAGCACCAGGACAATGAAAACACCCACAAAATGACCCCATTTTGGAAAGCAAACACACCAACGTACAGTATATTCTTTGAGACATAATGAGTCTTGTGAACATGTAATTTTGTCACTGATATGCAGAACTGTATGACACTGATGGCATTGTGACACTATGGCACTTATATGCGGCACTGTGTGACACTGAGGCACAGTGACACTGGTAGCATGGTGACAGTGATGACACGGTGACACTTATGACACTGTGGCACTGATAACATGATGACACTGATGACACTAATGCCACTTATGACACTGATAGCACGGTGGCACTGATGACACTGTGGCACTGATAAAATTTATGATACGGTGACACTGATGGCACTTATGACACTGTGACACAGATGGGCACTATATTGGCAAGGAAACAAGTTGAAGAACTCACTCACTATTCACAGATCGCTCTCCCTCCTCACACACAGTCTCTGTGTGAGGAGGGAGAGCCATCAATGAGAGAGGATCTCCTATGTTTACATTTGATATCTTCTCTCATGGGACATGGTGATCACGTGGTAAATGGCCGCTGTGATAAGATAGCTAAACAGCGCTTGCCTCACCACACCTTAGATATTGTTAATTGCCTATGTATAATTACTCCGTGTCTGTGTCTGGACAAATGACAATGCTAAAAACCATTCCGTGCTATGTTAATACATTTAATTAATAAATAATATATTAATATTAATAATAAATAAAAAATAATCCTGTGGATATGTGACTTCTGAAACCAATACAATAACTGCATTATTAAATGGTGACTTGTATGTTCAATTATAAAGTAACATGTGATAATTGTGCAATCAAAGTCTGTAAAAGTGCTCTTGTGCTCCGTGCTCCAACGGTGACTTTACTTCCAGATCTTGTGGGGCTATATGGTTCCGCACTCGCCGGAATTGTTGGACTCCTCTACCTTATGGTAATAGGAGTCTACTGTGCTTTTAGGTCTCTTAGGGGGGATCTATCCCACCACGATGTCCACTGGATACTCCCGCTGATGTAACTGGTCTCCTATTGTGACTCCAGCGCTCCAGAACCAAGATCTGCAGGCAAGCAAAATATAAAGAAAGAACTTCTCATAGTGTAAGATCCTGGCAGTGACAGGAGGAGGTATTCAGCCCAGTAATCTCCGCTGTACAGAATCACAAGGTCCTCAATGCAAATCCCTGGGATCAGGCAGTCTCCTCTTTGTTGCAGCAAGCTCTGCACTGACACAGCTGGTCACTGCTTCCACTGTTACTCTACACCTATCTAAATAGTTCCTGTGATTGGCTGTTTCCAAGGGACACGGCCATCACAGCGTGTTTCCGGGAGGATGTACATGGATGCCCTCCCGGCAATTAAGGCCTTGTCTGTAGCCATCTTTCGGCTATAGAGGGGGCGCGAGGTGGTTAATACACTCCAGTCAAAGTTAAAGATATATACTGTGCAATCTTGATACACATAATACTATATGAATAGTATGGAAACTTCCATTCCAAAATGTCTTGTGCTAATATTAACTCAAAATGACTTTACAAGCTGGATACTTGTGCAACACATTTTGGAATGGTTTGAGGGTTTCCACCACTATTCATATAGTATTAGATGTATCAAGATTGCACAATAAATATATTTGAATACAATTATAGTGTGTTAATACTTGGATTACCCTTGGGAGTTCCCACCATTATTCACAATAATTTTTTTCACATATGAAATAATATAATTATAGGGGGAGGCTGCATTTAAAAAAAAATAGTTTTTGGTCTCTAAGGGGAGCACTGATATAAAGGGACTCTGATCTAATGAGGGTCCCCTGTATTATGAAGGAGATGACACCGACCCCTGTATTAAGAGGGGGAGACACGTAGGGTTGCCGCCTGTCCGGCATTCACTCAGACAGTCTGGTTTTTAAGTTATTTGTCTGGGTTTCAGTCCACCTGAAACCCTGACACGTTATTCAGACAGGACTGTGACTCCCCCCTGAGCACCAAAGTTGTCCTAGGTCTTTTACAATCCTATAGTGTATACTACAAAAAATTGCCATGTGCCACTAAAGTGTTCTGTTCGGGTTTGACTTGAAGAAAAGGTGGAAACCTTATGATGAAGGTAGTGCCTTCCCAGAGCCAACTGGGAAGCCTATGTCTCTAAAGGCTGCAGAGAGATTTTGCCAATCTCACAGGATAGACTGTACATGCATAGAGGTGCATCTTCATGCAAGTACAGTCTCATATTATTTTAACTGTACATTTATATACATGCATATATATTTTAATGCATCTTCAATCAAAATCTCATTAGATTGGCAATTCTCATTAGATTTTACTATTACATTTCCATGATCTGCCTGCAGGCTCTCGTGACATAGCCTTCCCAGATGGCTGAGGGAAGACACCAGTGCCTATAGTAATAGCCTGGTAAGTGGGGAGCTGATCAAATTTAGCACTTTATTAAATAAATATTGCCGTTTTAAATACTTTTACATAGCTTTTCAGAAACGCAGATTAGGATGACAGACAAACAGGATTTATCCAATTTGGGATGAATAGTCCACTTTAAGGCTCCACTTGACTGTTAATCAGTTCAGTATAGCAACAACAACACTACAACATACAACATAACTACAACACTACAAGATAACATTTAAAAATTGGAAGATATAAATAGGGTAGATAACACTATTTATAACGTAGACCGAAAAAGGACACACAACATAATCATATATTAACATATGCACATAGATAATCAGACACATTGAAAACAGAACATCCAAAAATAGATTATTACTGTACAACTTACATCATCTTTACACGTATATTCCATGATATCAATGATTTTGTTCATAAGGCTTTTGTAGGACATTTGATCAATATATCAAATGTAACGATTGTTGTAATATGGATTATATTGTTCAAAATTGCCATTTTTCATGACAGGTTGGGGAAGCATTGGTGTGGGTAAAAATCTTGGATTGTAGGTGTACGATGATTCTGGAGTTTGGTAAGCTGGGTTTTGGTAAAAATGTAAATTATTTACTGGAGTTCTGTGATAAAAAGGCATTGAGAGGGGATAGTAGACAGAAGAGGCGGTCATACGATGTTGGTGGTCTTGCATCTGCCTTTTCAGTTTCATCCGTCGGTTCTGAAACCACGTTTTCACCTGTATATAAACAATATATTTACATAAGTTTCTTGTGAAGTCTATCACCCTGTTTCTGGCATATATTACCAATAAAAGACAAGGCTAATAAATAACAGCCCTCAGAAATATTATTCTCAGTTAGGTCTCTACATGCTTTTAAAGCAATTATTTAACCATTTTGGAAAAACTGATATAAAGGAATCCTTGCAATGAAAATATTAAGTACCTACCTGTCCTGCACCACCGAGCACCACAATGTTGAAGAGGAAAGTGCAACATATGGCAATGCACTAACATCTGGTGCCCTGCCAAAAATACTCCATGTAGGATTTTTGTGGTGCTTTGGGCAGCCCATTAAATAAATTGGCTGCCTAAACACAATGGACTTTAACCTGCAGTGGATCAGGCTGCTTTGAATGTGATTTTTTTTTTTTTTACTGAAAATGGTCTTAAGGTTCTTAACCAAATAAAGAATTTCAGTTGAATGAGGTACCAGACTGTTTTCCAGTGGATAAGGGTCTAGTCACAATGCAGTAAATGTGTTTTTGTGCATTGAGGTGCAATGTGGGCAGTACAGTGGCTACATGATTAGCACATCCGCCTAGCAGCACTAGGTTTGTCGGTTCGAATCCCAACCATGGTATAACCTGCCTGGAGTATGCATGCTGGTAGGTAAATTGGTCCCAGTAGGTGTATGTATGAATGTGACTTAGGGAACTTAGATTGTAAGTTCATTGAGAGCAGGTACTGATGTGAATGTACAATTCTTATGTAGAGTGCTGAGCAAATTAATGGTGCTATATAAGTACCTGTAATAAATAAATGTGGCATGCTGCATTATGCAGACCATTCAAAATGAATAAACTGTTAGCACACCTTAGCCCATCAAAATTAGGTATGGCTGCATTTTTAGTAGCATACCCTAAAACAGGGGTCTATAACCACGGGCCACTGCCTCTCTGCAGCTGGGCCGTGTGTGCGGCAGGCGGCATTCCTCATCAGGTGGCAGGCAGCGTGGCAGGTGACATTCCTCATCTTGTGACATTCCTCATCTGGTGGCAGGCAGCGTGGCAAGTGACAGTCCTCATCTTGTGGCAGGCAATGTGGCAGGTGACATTCCTCATCTGGTGGAAAGTAATCTGGCATGTGACGTTCCTCACCTGGTGGCAGGCAGTGTGACAAATGAGATTCCTTATTTGGTGGCAGGCAGCCTGGTAAGTGATATTCATCATCTGGTGGCAGGCAGCGTGGCAGGTAACATTCCTCATCTGGTGGCAGGTAGCATGGCAGGTGACATTCCTCATCTGGTGGCAGACGACGTGGCAAGTGATAATCCGCATCTGGTGGCAGGCAGCATGGCAAGTGATAATCCACATCTGGTGGCAGGCAGCATGGCAAGTGACCATCTGCATGTGGTGGCAGGCAACATGGCAAGTGACATTCCACATCTGGTGGCAGGCAACATGGCAAGTGACATTCCGCATCTGGTGGCAGGCGACCAGGGAGCATCATCTCTCACCACCCGCCCCACATCTCACTCTCTCTGTGGCAGACAGCACTCTTCTGGTGGCAGGCAGTGTGGCAAATTACATTCCTCATCAGGTGGTAGGTGACATTCCTCATCTGGTGGCAGGCAGCGTGGCAAGTGAAATTCCTAATCTGGTGGCAGGCAGCGTGGCAAGTGACATTCCTCATCTGGTGTCAGGCAACGTGGTAGGTGACATTCCTTATCTGGTGGCAGGCAGCGTGGCAGGTGACATTCCTCATCTGGTGGCAGGCAGCCTGGCAAGTGACATTCCTCATCTGGTGGCAGGCAGCGTGGCAGGTGACATTCCTCATCTGATGGCAGGCGACGTAGCAAGTGACATTCCACATCTGGTGGCAGGCAGCATTGCAAGTGATAATCCACATCTGGTGGCAGGCAGCGTGGCAGGTGACATTCCTCATCTGGTGGCAGGCAGCGTGGCAAGTGACATTCCTCATCTGGTGTCAGGCAACATGGTAGGTGACATTCCTTATCTGGTGGCAGGCAGCGTGGCAGGTGACATTCCTCATCTGGTGGCAGGTGACATTCCTCATCTGGTGGCAGGCAGTGGGGCAGGTGACATTCCTCATCTGGTGGCAGGCAGCCTGGCAAGTGACATTCCTCATCTGGTGGCAGGCAGCGTGGCAGGTGACATTCCTCATCTGATGGCAGGCGACATAGCAAGTGACATTCCACATCTGGTGGCAGGCAGCATTGCAAGTGATAATCCACATCTGGTGGCCGATAGCGTGGCAAGTGACATCCTGCATCTGGTCACCGATAGCATGGCAGGTGACATTCCTCATCTGGTGGCAGGCAACGTGGCAAGAGACATTCCTCATCTGGTGTCAGGCAGTGTGGCAAGTGATAATCCGCATCTGGTTGCAAGCAGCCTGGCAAGTGACATTCCTCAGTTGGTGGCAGGCAGCATGGCAAGTGACAATCTGCATCTGGGGGCAGGTGACATTCCTCATTTGATGGCAGATGATGTGGCAGGCGACATTACTCATCTGGTGGCAGGCGACATGGCAAGTGACACTCTCAGAGCTCCCACTGATTCTGCATTATGGTGAGTTGAACTGTTTCATTTTATATTACAATGTAATAATAGAAACAATGTGCTGCAATCATCCTGACACCATAACAACCATGGTGCCGGGATGATTGAAGTCCCAACACCAGCAATTGCCCCGACAAATTGCACACAAGCAATCGCATACCCCTGTGCGCGCCCCCCCCATCCAACCTCCGGGCCTTGACACAATTTTCTTCCCCGCAGCTGGTCCCTGGTGCCAAAAACATTGGGGACCACTGTCCTAACGCACATTGGAGAAAACTTACTAACACTGGAGCAGCCAGAATCTCGGACAGCTGTGCTTAGTAACCAATCAGCTTCTAGCTTCAACTTATTCAGTTAAACTCTGAAAATGAAAGCTAAAACCTGGGTTGCCTTAGAGCCCTTTCACACTGAAAGCGCCCGGACGTCAGCTGTAAAGCGCTGCTATTTTTAGCGGTGATTTACTATTGTTTTAGCGGCGCTATTTGGCCGCTAGCAGGCAGTTTTAACCCCTACTAGTGGCCGAGAAAGGGTTAAAACCACCCACAAAACGCCGATGCGGCAGTGCTTTGCTGGCAGTTCGGCGGCGCTGCCCATTGATTTCAATGGGCGGGGCGCTTTAGGAAAGGTGTATTCACCGCTCCTACAGCGCTGCAAAGAAGCTGCTTGCAGGACTTTTTGTGACGTCCTGTCAGCGCAGCGCCCCAGTGTGAAAGCACTCGGGCTTTCACACTGGGATTGCAGTTGAGGCTTTTTTCAGGCGCTTTACAGGCACTATTTTTAGCGCTAAAGCGTCTGAAAAACACCTCCAGTGTGAAAGGGGTCTTACACAGCTGCTCAGGCCTTAGTAAATTCCTCATATTGTACATTGTGGTGTAGCTGCATTCACGAATTGGGGTGCCATTCAAAAAGAGTGACGCTACAAATTTACTAATGCGTGCATGGTGGCTGCAGTCACTGATTAGAGTATTCTGATAGCACCAAGCCCCTCTGTCAGAATACAATGTCTCAGTGGGAGGAATTTCCTCCATCCAGCATGTTTTTTTTAAATTCAGTCCACTAATCCCCGCTCTTTAAAAATGGCTGTAATATGTTAAAAATTGTACAGAAACAAGTACACTTACATATGTCCATGTGCCTTTTTCTTTGTAATTATCTTTTTGTATGGTGCTTCCGTGCTGCCTATGCCACTGCACCACGACTTAGAAAATGTATTGTCACTAACAGGCAGCTTCTCCTTTCTTGTCTCATTTGCTGGCCCATTGACGATGTTTGCCCCTCCGGTCTACTGACAACTGAAGTGCATGAAGCCATACACCTCATCTCTGACAATACAATCATCTGTTGGTGGAAAAGAAGCCTTTTTACCAACAAATTAGTGTAATGTCTCAGGGCACATGCGTGAGATGAGGCACATGAGATCATGCACTTTAGCTAGCACATGTGCAGTAGGAAAGGGGGGCATCTGTGTGGCAGGGGTTTATGTCACCACTGCCTTCAGGGAGACCACAAGTGGACAAACAAAAGAAAGAGTAAGTAAAAGCAAAAAAAAAACCTTTTCATTAAAGAAACCAGTGTTGGATATCTTAACATCAGCATGCAGAGATGTGCTTATGTGAAATTTAATGAAAGAGGGGAAAGGTACACTTTAGGATTCTTTTTACTAAGATAGTGATGTCTACAGTGGTCTAGTCATTTCTGGTTTATTTTGAAATGCTCTCATAAGCATAGCATCCCACCGAGTGCTTTGTTAATTGAATCTAAAAACCTAAAAAGTCTTGTAAACAGGGGTGGAACTACAAATCATGGGGGGTCCATAGCAAAATGGGGCCTCATGGAGGCCTCTCTTCGTAGCAGCTTGCAGTGTAAAATATGACAATATAGTATGTGTCAATGAGCTTAAAGCTCAACTCTGAGAAATTTGAAAATCCTCCCTTGCATTTTGGGTGTACCTGCACTGCAGGACCTAACTGCTTGTTTAGTCTAGGGGAGAGTAAAAGCACTTTAACTTACCTGATTCTCCACTTCTCCAGCAGATGGTGCTTCCCCACGCTCCAGCAGTGGACTGTCCATCGGCTTTGCGCCCTGCTCTGGTCTTGATGACGTCAGGACCTTGACTACTGCAGCATGGGAAAGCAGAGGATCATGTAAGTTGACCTTCTTTTCTATGCCCCCTAAACCTAAATAAGCAATTAACCCTTGCAGTGTGGATGCAGCCCACTGCGAGAGATCATTGTTAAGCTTCTCTGAGTTGGGCTTTAACATAAAGTAAGCCTAAATCTAGAACAGGCAGCAAGAGACTTGTCAGCATTGTCAGTACACAACTAGGGACCAGTGCTGTAGATAAACTGTACAGTTGTACAGTAGTAGCAATATTAAGAATTACTATGATGATATTTTATATTATGACAAAATTATTAATACTTTTGAACACAATTTTACTATAACCCTAATGCAAATGGTTTTAAATTTCTTTTTTTGTAGATCTACAAACCTCAACTGTCCAAAAAAGTTTTAGCTGAATAGAAGCTCTGTGATTTCCAACTGTATTGGGCATACAGGGCTAATTTCAGCCTGGAGCAGAAGTTAAGAGGGCAATAAGTCTACATTTCTAAAGCTGGCCATAGACTGATTGAAATTTGGCAGGTTCAGCAGGTACTAGCCAAATTTCAATCCATCTATGGCCAGCTTTAGCAATGTAGATTTATTGCCCTCCTAACTTCTGCTTGAAATGTATTTGATGCATTCATGTTTGAGAGGAGTTGACCTAGTGATCAACTCCTCTCGAACGGGACTGTTGAAAATTTTTTGGGCAATCGGCTGCAGTGCTGATCAGTGTATTCTGGCAGTAGAGGAGTCCCGCTGTCAGGGAGGGATTTGAGTTAGATGGGGGAAGCCATTTTGATCTGCCAGCCGGCTGACTGATCACAAAAGAAAAATAACTTATCTATTGCCGGCTTAAGACAGATAAGCAAATGCTTTTTAAGCAGGTCATACACAGAGCAAATTTCTTTCCTGCAACCACAGACAGTGTTGACAGGGGAATTCCTCTCGTTGAGCCATTGTATTCTCCTGATGGGGGAAGACAGTGATTATTGCTAATGTCTATATCAGCCGTTAGCAACAACCACGTGCAAATCCGGCAGGCTAGTTGTACCTAAGTTGATTGATCGATCAACTTGGTACATTCAGCCTGCCCTTACATGGTCCGTCTATGGAGAACCTTACTGCATAGAGACTTAGAGAGGGATCTGTGACTATTTTCCTGCGGTATGACTTCAGCCCTTCTATACTGAAAACGTAGTTTTCTCTAATAGGGACCCCCTCCTACCTCAGGCAGTTGCTATGGCTATTGTTATACCGTTGCTCATAAACATTTCCCACTGGGCATCATATACATTTAAAGAAGTACAGTACAAGGAAAAGGGCTATAACGTTTATCTACCATGTCTACAAAAATTTGCCAGAAAGATGAAATAGAGGTGATATTCTTCAACTGCGCTTATACATCCACAACTTGTGTTGGGTCAAGGAGACAAGGACAGTTACCTGAATTTCAGACAGCTGTAGACAACTTGCTAATTTCTTTCTCTCGGAGGCTCCCAGGTATCTCTGTTTCTTGAACATCTCCTCAAGTTTGCAGATCTGCTGAGAGTTGAATGCTGTTCTCATCCTGCGTTGCATCTCACTCTTGAGGCTAGCTTCTCCATGATCATCATCTTCAGGCTGACCTCTCTCTGGACTATGAGAACCAATCTGTTCACTCTCATCTTCTGAGCAGTTGGGCGTGAATTCATCAGAACTTACCCAATCCCGGTGCAGAGCTAAATAAACAATGATAAGAGTTTAGTACTGCCATGTAAATAGTTTATACAATGGGTGATTTCTTTGCTCTGGAGTTAGATGGCTAATCTAAAAAAACCTCTAACACTCCCTACTCTAGACCTCTGTGGGACTTAAAATCAAGGTTAAAGAGGAGCTTCAGTCAGTTCTGGAAAAGGTTAAAATCAGCAGCTATAACAACTGTAGCTGCTGACTTTAATTAAAGAGACACTCACCTGTCCAAGGATCCAGTGCCGTCCTGTTAACTGTGGGCAGCTGATTATGACTCTTTGTGGCTCCACAGCCGGCTGCCCGCTGCGCAATGCACGAGCCACGCTGCACTTTGTGAATGGTCCCGCAGGCTTCTGGGACCTGTTATGTTTCCCAGAATGCTGCAGGCAGGAGGGGGGAGGAGAATTTACAGTGGACCCATCTTAACAATCCAACCAGAATGAGAATGGGTACCTGTCAAAACCAGGTACCAGCTCCCCCACCCAAAAAAAAATTATTCCAAATATGGTGGTGGAGGGGAGCCAAACTTTCCCTTTTGGGTAAAGTTCTATTTTAAGTATCCACTGTGTAAAGCAACTGATGTTCATCATGTTGAATCATGACTAAAAACAACCAGACAACTAACCGGCTATATATTAATCAATATCGGTCAATGCAAATCATTAATTTGGTTTGAGTAGGTTGCTGCATATTACTGAATTCTAAACCATTCAATTAAAAATGTGCCCCCATTTTGCCAATCAAAGCAAGTACATTTAGATAGTAACTGATTGTGACATTAACACAATGGACTCAAAATGACGTATTTTATATATCCAATATTATGTTTTCTGTTCTTGCTTGTAAGAAAAAAATGGTAAAGCAGTTTATACTGGTGAAAAGATAAAAAATACACATTAATTTAGATAAAAAAATAGTCAATGGGTCCTTGCGCACAGGTGTCTAAAAACATACCACATTTTTAGGCATTGAGCATTTTATTTTTTTACTGATCTAAATGCAGACCATTGCTTTCAAAGGGCCTGTACACACAGACATATAACTTTCAATAAACTAGAGCCCCATTTAGATCAGTAAAACAATACAAAATTCAGCATCATTGGTAAGTATTGTACATGCAAACACATGCAAATCACACCTCACCCTTGCATAGTAGATTATAACATTTGAATATTTGGCATTCTGGCAGCTAGAAGAATTTTTACCCATGTATAACCATATGCGTATGTTAATGCACACACTACCCATGGGAAATTTCTGCCAGGAAGATTCAGCGTTCATACATCAGTACTGTGTGCAAGGACCCAGTTGATGACGTTTTTCCTTCTACAGTAAAATGAATTTAGTAGAAAATATTTAGGTTTACATTAAAAATCTTGTGTTAAAGACAATTAGTTTTAAGATGTGGCATGCATATTCCCAATCATTAAAATTAACTGTTTAGTAAGTACAAAGTCTTAACCAAACATTTCCCTTGCATCAACAAAGTTTAACATAAAATATATTTTAATGCTGATAAATGATGGAAACGTGCTACACTGCTATTCAAATTTAAGTTATAGTGTGCTGTAAAGCCTATTAAAAGCATGTGATAAAGAATTTATATATCTGAAAACCTGTAATACAGGTAATAAATCTACTCACCAGTTGTGGAAGATACAACTTGCTCTGGACATGTCCCCTGATCTGAAGAAATGTTCTTAAAGGTTTGAGAATCTCCACACGTTTCCATATGTTCCGTTTTCCTTTTGGGTTGGTTGGAACTTACTGTAAATTTACATGGGGGCTGTGGCTGTGGCACGCAAGAATTGTGTGGTTTTGAGTCATCTGTCCCGGCCAAAGTGTCCTCTTTACTCCCTGTTAGGATAAAGTCTATGGAAAACCTTTGTCTGACCATGCTGAAGACCACTGTGTGTTTGCTGGACCTATCAGTTTTGTCCCGTGTGTGCTTAAGCCCTTGGTCCATGCTGAGTTTCTGCTTTATAGCTTGTTGCATATGCAAGTGTGAATGACATCAAAGGAGGCACAAAAAACATGGATAATAGCTATCAGAGAGGACTAATTAACGTAACAATACCAGGTTCTCACATGTAAACATACATGGCTCCAGTGAGTCTGATGGCTTACTAATGTCACCTGGTGAATTTATAAGGAAGTTTAGTTTCCAGTAATATAAGGGTCCTCTGATTCCTACTGTATCAAACTGTATTGTATTTGTACTGTCTACCCTCAAGTTGTAAAGCGCTACGTAAACTGTTGGCGCTATATAAATACTGTATAATAATAATAATAATAATAATAATAATATAATTCCTGTGTCCTAATTTCCATACATAGACAAGACAGAAGATGAGTTCATCACCCCTGTTCTGTTTTCCTGGCATATTCTATAAAGTCAAGCAATGTGATGAGTCTAATGTACTGTACCAATTTACCTTTTATTTGTAATTGTTGGTAAAGACAGAGGATATAGTAGAAAAGCAAACAATTGTCAATAAGTGTTAGGATAGACATAATCAACATGGAACCAAAAGAGAAGCTAATGTAATGTTCCCAAAACACAGTTAAAGCTGACCATACATGGTTAGATTTCTGTTCAAACATGAGTAGAACAATCCTTCATCAGAACATTCTTTATTGCCATCATTGAGTCCACTAATGTAGTTTAAACACTTAAAGACCGCCCACCGCATATATACTGTGGCAGGACGGCTCTATTGAGCGAAACAACATACCTGTATGTCATTTCGGGCAATAAATACTGTGAGCGCACACGTGCCTCCAGAGGCCCGCATGCTTGCTGCAGAGAGCGGGAGCCAATCAGTGGGTTTGGCGGACCCGATGTCCGCTGGCCATCCGCGATCGCTCCACAGAGGCAGAGCGGGGATGTAAACAAGACAGATCCCCGTTCTAAAAGGAAAGTACACAGAGATCTTCTGTACCTTGTAAGCAGGAACACGCATCTCTGTGTTCTTCCTGTCAGTCCATCCCCCACACAGTTAATAATCACTCATAGGGAACACACGTAACCCTTTGACCGTCCCTGATGTTAACCCCTTCCCTGTCAGTGTCATTTATACAGTAATGGTCCATTTTAACATCTGATCACTGTATTGGTGTCACTGGTCCCCAAAAATTTGTACGCCACAATATCGAATCTAAAAGTCGCTGATCGCCGCCACTACCAGTAAAAAAAATATATAAGTCCATAAATCTATCCCATAGTTTGTAGACGCTATAACTTTTGCGCAAACCAATCAATATACACTTATTGGGAATTTTTATCATCAAAAATATGAAGAAGAATACATATTGGCCTAAACTGATGAAGAAATTCCATTCTTTACATTTTTTTTGGAAATGTATTATAGCACAAAGTAAAAAATATAGATTTTTTTTTTTTTAATTGTCTGGCTTTTTTGTTTATAGCACAAAAAATAAAAAAAACGCAGAGGTGATCAAATATTTGTGGGAAAAAGGACATCAATTTTATTTGGGGACAGCGTTGCACGACCATGCAATCGCAAAAAAAAGGCCTGGTCATTACGGGGATAAAACCTTCCGGGGCTGAAGTGGTTAAAAGCCCTTAAAATGTTGTCCAGAGCTGCTATTATAGCCAGCCATACATGGATTGAAATTCAGCCGGCTCGGCAGGAACCAGATGAATTTCGGTCCATGTCAGGGCAGGCTGGTTCAATCTATCAATTGACTTGTGTACAACCAAGCCTGTCGGGTTTTTCACGAACGATCAGTGGAGCTGGATATAGCCAGCAAGATTGATCATTGTATTCTGATGGTGGGGAAGGCTCCCCGCTGTCAGAACACAATTCCACAGCGGGAGGTATTCCCTCATCCACCTCAAATGTGTGGATGGTAGAAATGAGGTTGGTTGAACAAAGAAATTAAAATGCATAATGTAGGGCCTGCCTTAGATGGAATTCCAAACATATTAAACAGGTTTCATCACAATTTTTCCCAAACACATTACAGTTCAAATTTTGTTTGTTCGAGAACATTTTTCGATCTTTCTCCTTAGAATTTTCTATTCGCTACAGGTAAAAATGAATGTCGATTTGTCCCTACAATTTGAACAAATGTTCTGAAAATAAAAATGAAAGTGTTTGAAAAAAATCTCACTGGTGTATGGTCAGCTTAAACTGAAAGGGCAAGACCAGGGTTGTTTTTTTTTTTTTGTCTGTCTAGACCATGATTTTGTTGGCTGCCTAGACCGTTTTTTGCCATTGTCATACAATATAATTAATTTGGACAAGTGTGACTGTATACAAAGGAAAAATAATTCAACAGGCTGAACATTTTTGGGTAATTTCCACAGTTTACATATACTTTAAGATTATAAAACGTTACAACTTTTTAACTTAAAGTATAACTAAAGGCAAAACTTTTTTTTCCGTTTTGGATACAGTAGAGAAGGATTTTAACATTGAAAGTGAAAGTAAAAGAAAATCCCAAACTTTGAGTTGTCCCCAGAAAAATAATAGCATTGAAATATTCCAATGGACACTAGTTCTCATGACCTGGGAGGCTCCAAGGTTCCTTTAATTTGCAGGGATTACTTCTCACTTCCTCTTTTGGCTTTGGGACAGGACATGGGACATAGATGGCAAAATAAAACCTGACAGGTAAATAAAAAATAAAATCTTACTCTATCCAAAATTAAGAATGATCAGCTATATAAAGACTTTAAGTAACATTGCAACTAGGTCGTGTCACAACGCTTATCTCAGTTGTATATAATACTTAACTCTCAAACTTTATAAAATGTGCTTCCTATTAACTAGGAACCGTGATCTGTCACTTCCTCTGGTCAATCCCCTCCCCCTTCAGTTAGAATCACCTCCCAGGGAACACAATTAACCCCTTGATCACCCCCTAGTGTTAACCACTTCACTGTCAGGGACATTTTTTACAGTAATCAATGCATTTTTATAGCACTGATCGCTGTATAAATGCCAATGGTCCCAAATATGTGTCAAAATTGTCCAATGTGTCCGCAATAATGTCGCAGTCATGATAAAAAAAACGCAGATCGTCGCCATTACTAGTAAAAAAAAAACATAATAATAAAAATGCTATAAAACTATCCCCTATTTTGTAGACGCTATACCTTTTGCGCAAACCAATCAATATATGCTTATTGCAATTATTTTACCAAAAATATGTAGAAGAATACATATCGGCCTAAACTGAGAAAAAATTTGCTTTTTAAAAAAAAAAAAAAAATGGGGATATTTATTATAGCAAAAATTACAAAATATTGTGTTTTTTTCAAAATTGTCGCTCTTTTTTTTTTTATAGCGCAAAAAATAAAAACCGTAGGGGCGATCAAATACCACCCAAAAGAAAGCTCTATTTGTGGGAAAAAAGGACGTCAATTTTGTTTGGGTGCAGCATCGCACGACTGCACAATTGTCAGTTAAAGCGACGTAGTGCTGAATCGCAAAAAATGGCCTGGTCATTCAGCAGCCAAATCTTCCGGGGCTGAAGTGATTAAAGGCCAGTGGTTTTTCATACAGGCAGTTTGTGTTGACTCTATATGGGGTTTATTAATAACTGGAGAATACAAAATCCGGTGCAGCTTTGTGTGGTAGTCAATTAGCTTCAAACTTTTGCTTGTTCAAATAGGCTTCCTGGAAGCGGTTTGGTTTCTATGCAGAGCTGCACCAGATTGTCCAGTTTTAGTAAATCAACCCCTATGGATCAAAAACATTAAAAACATCACATTTTAATATTTTTTAATTTATTTATAATATTTATAATCACACTTCTCTGGAAAACATAAAACCAGATAAAACTAGATAAAACCACATAAAGCTTAAACCATAGGTTGAAGGAAAGAAAATTACTTGATTTCCCCATCAATATCCTTCCTGTTGCGCTATTGTATTCTGACAGAGGAAGGTTTCCCCACCACGTACATTTGTTGCTATGTGTCAAATTTAGATTTGAACTTGAAGGCTGTGGCTGAAGAAGGTGAAAGGTTTGGTTACTAAATTATGTGTTTGCTTGGCCACCTTTATGAAAGTCCTTACAAATGAGCACATCATAGGAACTCTGTCATAAGAGAAAGATTCAAGTTATCATTACTGAACTAGCCCTCTAAAATGCTAGCTGTTATGCTGACCCACTCGCTTCAATTATTTTAGTCCCGACCTGAAAATAAGCATGCAGATAATGACTTCAGATTTTTTTTTCTTATATTCATTTCTGATATCACATCAAATTCCAGTGAAAAATATCCATTGGCCTTCATAGACTAACCAAGAAGGTAAAAACCTGCAGGATGCAGCTTAATTGAAGGCCATTTTGACATTTGGGTAGAACAGTCCCTAAATCACATGCACTCACTAAGGCCAATTTAGATCTTGACAAGTTTGTGCATAATTAAAGTAATGCTGGATATGATGGATATGAGTAAGTAAATTTAAGTTCATGGGATGAGATGATCATAAGTGCTTCTAACCCCTGGAAGGGCCTGTTACAGTACAAAAATGTTACAACTCGTTTAATAATCCCCATGTGAGTAAATGCCAATTATAGTCAATTTCTTTAGTTGCAACAAAAGCAAAACTATACTGCTAGTGGATGTAATCTGGGTCAGCTAAATCTAAAGAACACTATGGTAGGTCCCAACAATGCGGAGAATGGGTCAGGAAAATGTCTCACTGGACATGGCTCCACCTATTGTATCTATAGTCAGAACAATCAATGGCATGAACAGGTAAAGACTAGAGTGAAGACAGGTGTTAATAATGCACATACAATGAAATACTTGCTTCCTTTTGATAAGGTCAGGGATTTAATTTTCTCACTTAATATGATGACTACATGTAAATCTGTTTTGAATGTAACTTTTTGGCTGTTAAACTCTGCTTTTGTTTTCTTGTAACTGTATTGCCATGGTGTTGAAGCTTGTGTTCGTAGCCCAGGTGACTCCTGTTGTTGTTTACCCTTGCCCTGTGTGGGGGGGTTGTGCTAATGCTATTGTTTGTATAAAAGGCCTTGGAAAGATTAAAGAGCAGCAGTCCATTATGCTCAAGAACTGATACACGGATTTCTGACTCTGTGTCTTAATTCCTATATGAAGCAATAATTTGGCAAAGCAATATAAACTATAAGCAACTTATTTAACAGTTGCATTTAACATTTTGGCGCCCGGACGAGGAACTCACCGATGATACTACAAGAGGTGGATGAGCTACGCTGACGGAACAAAAGTACAGGCATTCCGGGAACCACAGATCAAAAAACCTGCGCAGGTAAGAAAAAGCTTTATTTTTCTTATATTCTGTGCTCCCCTGATTTGTGCCTATCCGTTCTGTCAGTTACGGTTCTCCTGGTTTTAAAACACCAGCCTCTGTAGTGGTGAGTCTAGAATTACTGCATATTTTCGTTTATATTGCTGGAATTATTTGTTTGTTTTTGTTATCTGTGTTAGTCTTGTCTGTCTTGTTGAGAAAGTGAATGAGCCTTGTCAAGGATGGTATGAGTTAGAAGGGGATTGCCGAACTAAGCAACAGAATGCGCCTTACCTCACACGATTGGGAACCTGAGGGCTTGTGAGCTTGGGGGTCTGACGCTTATGCTTAACCTCACATCTAACTCATAAACCATAGACGGGTTGAGAGTATAAGCCCTGTCTGCTCCATAAAGCAGGGATAAGAGTGTATGAGAGGGATTCCCAGATACGAGGGGGGAATAAGGTCTCAACAAAGTCCCGAGATCTAGTCGGATACCTGGCCACTTAAAGGAATGCTTGTATATGTTGTAGCCGCATTTTTGTATATGTTGTAGCCGCATTCTGGTTTGTTATTGGGCTAGCATATAAAGTAATTATTTATTTTTGGGCTAGCATATAAAGTAATTTGGTTTCAGAAATCTCATTCCGGAGAGGTTTCTAGAATTCTAGCACCCTAGGAGGAAGGCAACGAGGAACTAGTGTAACTTAGCTGGTTTGCTATAGGGCTAGCATATAAAGTAATTATTCATTCTTGTATATGTTGTAGCCGCATTATATTGTACACTAAGTGTCCCACACGCTACCTAGGCAGGACTGTTAGAATGGGCCAGAGGAACACAAAACCCCGTCAGGGAATTGTGGCGCACTATACGGTGCCACAGATAATTAAGAACATTTATGGGAAAACCGAAGCACAGGACTTAAAGGATGTCCTTCGTAAATTTAAGGTGAAAGGAGCAGCGGGCTTAGACCCGGATGTATGGAGTGAAATAAAAAGGGACAGACAAGGAGAGGTGTTAGAGAAGCAATGGATGCGTCAGGTTCAATGCTTAATTAAGGTCTCAAATAGAGCGAAAGAAGAGGGGTGGAAGTATAATCCAGATTGTGATGGTTGGGATATGAAAGATAGAAGAACAAAAAAAAATGTCGAGGCTCCCAGCTCAGCCATCCCACCCCCATACACTGACGTAGAACGCAAACCACACAAGATATATCCGGTACTTGAGCGGAGAGGATGGGTTTGTCAGGATTGTGGAGCACAAAACCCAGAATGGGCAGTAGAATGTGTGCATTGTGGGGCACAAAAACCTCATCCAGAAACTGTAGCTCCCGTACGCACTGATACACGCATTGTTCAGGTAAACAATCCAGAATTTGGACAAGCAGCCCATCCAAATGCCCCACCTACTGTCACTCGTAGAATGCAAATAAGGACTTGGGCACCATGGTCGGCAGACACCCTTATGGCATTAATACAGAGCGCCCCAGACCCGGTAGCAAAGCCAGCTGCTTTTTGTAGATTTGTGACACAGTTAATGAATACACATGAAGCGACCTGGCAGGATGGGGAGGATCTATGCAGACACAAAATGACTCTGACCCTGTTTAACCAGTTTATGACAGAAACAGGTCCACACAGACCTGCAGGACAAGTTGATGGGGATGGCAACCTGGAGGCAGGACATGTCAGACATATAGACTCAAGGGCCCCTTTTATTGCTAGATTAGAAGCTTTTTGTCAGGCAAAACAACAGGAGAGGGGGTCCATATCACCCATGAAGCAAATGCCAGGACAGACTGTATCGGAATTTTACTTATCTATGGAAAGTATGATGGCAGATGAGGGATTGGACTTGGCCCTGCCAGTCACAATCCGAGCCTTCAATAGACAATTTATGGAGGGATTAATTCCACAGATAAGTGAGAGACTGAAAGCCTGCACACCAGAGTGGAGGGCAACTAGAGATAGAGGGACGTTGTTACAAAAAGCGCAAGGCATAGAGGCGGACTTAGCAGAAACCAAAGGGAGGAAATCTCATGCTATCAACGCACTCGGGGGTCCCCAAGAGCAAGGTAGAGGTTCCTTTCGCAAACCCCTTACCTGTCACTACTGTAACAAGATTGGTCACATCAGACGCAACTGTAAGAAAAGAATAAGGGATGAAGGAGAGGAAGGTGTTGATTCTCCAGTTAATCAGAGAAGGAACCAGCCCAGGGACAACAAAAATAGTCATATCAGGCAGCAGGGAGATGGTCCACGAGCATGACTCACCCCGGTTTTAGAAAAATCCAAAACAACAATGCTTAAGACAAATATAACGGTTGGTAATAAGAAAATCTCTTGTTTAGTCGATACAGGAGCTTCACGCTCGTTACTTTCTGACTCTGAACTACTCCCTGGCCAAAAATCACCTGACACTTTACTAATAACTGGATATGATGGCATTTTAGCCGACGCCCCGCTTACAAAACCTCTGAAAGTTAAAGTAGGAAACCACATGTTCCTTTCACGCTTTCTGGTATCCAGAGGAGCCCCCACTAATTTGTTAGGAGCTGACATTTTGCAGAAAATAGGAGCTAACATTACCTATCACACAGATGGCACTGTCACCTTAGCTATAGGGGATAATCAAGAACACATGGAGATGTGTAACCTGATACAATACCTAGAGGAGGAATCGGAATTGTCCGGTACACCTCCTTCAGACTTAGATCAGATTTTGTCGTCCCTTCCAGGAGAACTATGGGAAAAACATCCAGCTGATGTTGGACTTTTGCCCATACCTCCGGTTACCCTACAGCTGATTCCAGGAGCAGTGCTTCCTCAACAAAAGCAGTATCCACTTAGTGCACCTCAAGAGACGGCCATAGAAATGCAGGTCCAATCCTTCTTAAAAAGTGGAGTTCTAAAAGAGGTAAAATCACCGGCAAACACTCCCTTGTACCCGGTTAAAAAGAAATCAGTAGCCGGTAGTCCGGTTAAGTATAGAATGGTCCAAGACCTTAGAGCGGTCAACAAAATACTAGCCCCGATGACACCTTTAGTACCCAATCCACATACATTACTGTCACAAATACCATCAACCAGTATGTACTTTACGGTTATAGATTTAGCGAATGCTTTCTTTTCCGTCCCGCTTGCTGAAGAATGCCAACTTTGGTTCGCATTTTCAATCAAAAATCGGCAACTAACCTGGACACGCCTACCTCAGGGTATGGCGCATTCACCTACCTTGTATTCGCAAGCATTGCAAACAGTGTTGGGAGAATGGGTACCACCAGATTCCTGTGTATTGTTACAATATGTGGATGATTTATTGTTATGCTGCCCTGACAAGGAAACTTGTTTGGCCACCACCCTTAATTTGTTGCGATTTTTGGCAGAAAAAGGTTGCAAGGTTAATAAGAAAAAGTTACAAGTGTGTCAGGAAAAAGTTATCTTTTTGGGACATTGTATATCACAGGGTACGAGACATCTCACTGAGGAGAGGGTTCAAGTGATAAAGGGAATGTTACCCCCACGGAATTTCAAACAATTGCGTATGTTTTTAGGTATCGTGTCATATTGTAGACAGTGGATACCACATGCTAGCGCTTTGATGCAGCCATTATACGATTGTTTGAAAATTGTACCGTATATGCTTACAGAAGTAGCTTACGAGTCGTTTATCACTTTGAAAAAGTTGTTGATTTCTGCCCCGGCTATTGGTATACCAGATTACACCAAGATATTTAATCTGTACATTGCTGAGATCACTGGACACGCCACAGGTGTTCTGACACAGGCACATGTAAAACAAAGACCAGTCGCTTACTTTTCAGCAGCATTAGATCCAGTATCTAGAGGTTCACCGTCTTGTGTACGGGCGGTAGCTGCAGTGTCAATTATCATAGATAAGTCATCAGAAATTGTTCTAGACAATCCAGTCGTAGTGCATACCACACATGACATACATGCAATCTTGTCTCAGGTACAGCCCAAACACATTTCAATGGCTAGGCAATTAAGATTACAGTGTACTTTACTCTTACCTCCAAATGTTACTTTTCAGCGCTGTACAACCTTAAATTTGGCCACCTTTTTGCCTCTTCAGTCACCAGATTTGGCAAGGGGGAATGATAGTGCTAATAGTACTAGTGAGAAAGGAAATGAGGTACCTGACACTCTTTTGTTTAAACAAGTAGATGAACACGATTGTTTTCAGCTCATGGAACAGGAGACAATGGGATTCCCACACGTTACAGATACACCAATTTTAAATGCTGAGCACACTTTGTATATAGATGGTAGTAGGTTTGCTGATGACAAGGGTAAATATCACACAGGGTATGCTGTAGTGACTGATACGCAGGTAATTGAAGCACAGGCCTTACCAGCCCACATGTCAGCACAGGAAGCAGAATTAAAAGCTTTAGAACAAGCCCTAGAATACTTAAAAGGACGAGAAGGGAATATTTATACTGACTCTGCCTACGCTTATGGCGTAGCGCATGATTATGGCCACATATGGAGGGCTAGAGGTTATCTGACAGCAGCAGGTACACCTGTAAAACATGGAGAAGGGATTAAGAGAGTCCTGAACAATCTTCAAAAGGTTAAACGAGTAGCCATTATGAAGATAGCGGCACACACGAGCGCAAAAACAATTGAGGCAAAAGGAAATGCATTTGCAGATTTGACTGCAAAACAGGCAGCTCTAGGGGAAGGAAGCCCTGAGACCTTAGCAGCGGTAGAGGTGAGTATCCCAGAACCAACATGGCAGCAGCTGAGTAAATTACAGGAGCAAGCAGGGGAGAGCGAGAAAGATAAGTGGGTCAGAATGGGAGCAGCACCAGACCTTGACAATGTATGGAGGGAAGGGGGCAAAATATGCCTGCCTGCCTCTCTGTACCCAGCAATGGCAGTGGCAGTTCACCTACCCACACATGTCAGTTCCAATTCCATGTATAGGATTGTGAACCAAGGATGGCTCGCCCCCGGATTCAGTAGCACTGCAAGAAATTACTGTGCAGCCTGCCAAATCTGTCTCCTGAATAACCCAGGACAGAGAGTAAAAACCCCACGAAAACACCAGGTCCGGGCCCAATACCCCTTCCAGAGACTGCAGATTGATTACATACAAATGCCTAAGAGCGGCCCTTTTGAATTTGTCCTCGTGTGTATCGATTTATTCTCAGGTTGGCCCGAAAGTTATCCAGTAAAATCGGCTACAGCTAAAGCCACAGCTAAGAAACTGATCACTGAGTTAATACCTAGGTTTGGTCTTCCTGAAACCATAGAATCAGATAGGGGGACACACTTTACAGGAGAAATCATGCAGAATGTGATGACCATGTTAGGGGTTCAACAAAGTTTTCACACCCCTTACCACCCACAGAGTTCAGGATCAGTGGAGAGAGTAAATGGGACAATAAAGTTAAAAATACAAAAAGCCATGCAAGAGTTAAACAAGCCTTGGCCAGAATGCCTGCCTTTGGCTTTGTTCTCTATAAGGTACACTCCAACAGGAAAGACAGGATTATCCCCATATGAGATACTTTTTGGGAATGCACCTAGATTGGGTTTATACTTTCCACAGAGTATGCAATTGCAATGTGATAGTTTGACTGCATATGTGATACAATTACAACAACGTCTAACTAAGATCCACAAAAGTGTGTATTCTTCTCTTCCAGACCCTAATTCAATAACAGGTACACATACGCTGCTACCAGGGGATTATGTATATGTAAAGAAACACACCAGAAAGACATTGGAACCCAGGTTTGAAGGTCCTTACCAAGTACTCTTGACCACAGCCACCTCAGTAAAGCTGGAAGGAAAACCTACCTGGATACACGCATCACATTGCAAGAAACAACCCGAGAAAACAACATGATTAAATATCTACTTACATATTTTTTGTTGAAGATTGTTGGTTTACAAATATATGCATGGACTCCTGGTATTAATGTACTAGAGGTAGAAGAAACAATGACTTTTGAATGGAGTATAGATGATCCTAAAGTAGCAAATGTATCAGGATATGAGATAAATAAGGATTACACTGTGGGTAATTATACTGTTGAAGGACATAGGCGACCATTTCATGTAGATGTAGGTATAGCATGGATACAGGCAGACCCCCTCTCAGAAGTAACCGTAACTTTCCAGTGGAATGATAATATGGGTTTCCCCTTTAACAATAGTAAGAACCATAGGTGTCATAAAATATCCCTTTCACAGACATGGAAACAAGCCCGGGAACGGGTAGTGGGACAAATGTACCAAATATTAACAGTCATGGCAGAAGGAGGGAATATAACCGAAGGGATGTTTAATCTGACAGATATTACCGTTAATCAATCCAGTACTTTCCTCTGTGCCTCTTGGTGGAGGGAAGAGAGAAATGATGGGTGGTATTGGAGTGCAGAGGCCTATGGGTTTCACATACAAATGGAGGAAGAAGTAATGCCAACAATTGAATCTTCCATATTAACACCCGTACCAAACACTTGCATAAATGTATCAACATCACAACAGAAAACAAAAATAAAATTCAATATCACCTTTCCCTCAATACCAGAGTGTAAGTATAAGCGAGAATGGTACGACACACTATTGGGACTGACAGGTACAGGGATGGGAATTTTAAACTCGGTCGAGATAGAAGAAATGAACAACAGATGGAAGCATGCAGGGGGGCACATAGCTGACAGCTTGACTATCACAAGCAAATGGTTACCCACCACTTTTGAAACCCAATTGCAAGAAATACCCCTATTACAATTTTTGGGAGGGTTAATAAATCACACGATAGGAGCAGAGCTCCAGCTGTGGAATCAAAATCAACAGTTTGTAAATTTCACACAGTGCTCTTTTAACCTCTTATCCTATCATATACAAATAAATAGGGCCAGGACTGAACTACAGTTGGGAAATTATCATACCTGGATGAAATATTTTAAGGGTTTAACTGACGATGGTGTATGGTTCCAAGTAAAAGGGGACAAGATAGAATGTGAGGAGAAATGGTGTGTAGGAAGGTTTGAAGCATACCGGGTAGCAGATGTAATGGAAATGTGTAAAATAGTGGTTATGCCACTAGTAATTAAAGACGAGTTTTGGTATCCAGAAATATATGGGAAATATGTAGATAAAGGAAACAGAACCCATGATTTAACTCTATGTGAAGGAACTAATAAGGGAATGGTATGTGGCAGAAGTTCCCCAGTATATGAGCCTTGTTTGTTAAAATACCAAACTAGCATATGCAAAATGCAAAGAACACCGATAAATGTGAACAATAGATTCATAGAAATAGGACCCCAGCATATTTGTATCATTACTAATGATAACCACACCATGTCAGCATTAAATAAATCGGCGCCGTTTGCGGGATGTATAAAAAAGATTAAAATATTACAATGGGGTAACGACACCTATCTTTTTGAACCAGACGCCGATAAGATATTCTCTTCAGTCTATGAGGTACATAATCTCACTGACACTACACCCTTTATAATTTCTTTAGACCCACTAAAACAGGTTTTGGAACAATCAGAGTTGTTAAGACAACACATAGAAACACTAGAACATACCCTACAGAATAACCTTGTATCCGCAATTATTGACAAAGGTAGACTAGTACATCTTTCCTCACAGATACAACAGGATACTGCACCACATTGGTGGGATATATTTAGTGGAATGTCTTCTACAGCAACCAATACCTTTCACTGGTTGTTAAGTCCAATGGTAATTATTATTCTAATATTAATATCACTTACAATCACGAATATATGTGTATACAGGAAAATAAATAGGAAAATTAGGAGAATAGACAGGGCATACCGATAAATGTGTATTGACATCACCCTACTCCTATAAAACTCCTCTTCTTGAATTTTAAGATGTTGGTAATACCTAGGGGGATGGGTTCTACCCCTCTGACAACCCGCGGTCAGGGAAAGGACTCTGGGGAAAAACTGACTAGAACTTATTCATGAGGACCCAGGGGGAAGGAGAGGATGATGTCAAAGGGGGAAATTGATAAGGTCAGGGATTTAATTTTCTCACTTAATATGATGACTACATGTAAATCTGTTTTGAATGTAACTTTTTGGCTGTTAAACTCTGCTTTTGTTTTCTTGTAACTGTATTGCCATGGTGTTGAAGCTTGTGTTCGTAGCCCAGGTGACTCCTGTTGTTGTTTACCCTTGCCCTGTGTGGGGGGGTTGTGCTAATGCTATTGTTTGTATAAAAGGCCTTGGAAAGATTAAAGAGCAGCAGTCCATTATGCTCAAGAACTGATACACGGATTTCTGACTCTGTGTCTTAATTCCTATATGAAGCAATAATTTGGCAAAGCAATATAAACTATAAGCAACTTATTTAACAGTTGCATTTAACACTTTTCTCCATAAAAAAATATAAGATATAACATCTCTGTGTCCAGTAACAGGTGCTTCCAACCATCACAAGACCTCATTATTGCCCCTTGGAAACCTCAACAAAGCCCAATACTAGCTTCAGTGTCTATCTAGATATATTTTGCTTTCACTGAGTTATTATCTCCTCAAACTCTTTTACATGTTGGTGCAAGTAATACAAACATTTTTGAATTAAAGTTGAGTTCCACACTATTTTTTCACTTTGGTCCCAGGGATTGCTTAACGCTATGCCATCAATGTTTGGAAAACATGTTTTTTTCCCAAGTTTAATTACCTTTAGGCTTCCTGAAGCACTGACACGGCGGGGTACATCCTATCCTCCTGCCCATTGGCTCCTGGGATATAGGTGTCATCAATTCCAGGAGTCAATGGGCATCCTCCACACCAAGTGCACCTCGCTTCCTTCACACTGCGCAGGCGCGAGATTGGGAGGTGCATGCTGGCTAGCCAGGTGCACCGTATCCCGGAAGAAAGTCCGACAGGGCTTCAAATGCCCACGCTGAAGATGGAAGCTTACAGGATTGAGAGGGGACAGTAAGTAACACTGGATTTACAAGAACATAACTGATTCCATATGCAATTTATGTCTATTTGCATGGCATAAGCTGCGACTATCAAAGGGGTGCTTTAAAAAAAAAATGACTGGAGCTCCGCTTTAAAGATCATAGTTCCTTATTAGTAGTTTATGATGGAACGCAGAGACATGAAATTACTCCAGTTTTTAGCTGCATCAGATGACAATCTCAGGTATAAGAGTGGTATGCCAGCACCAGTAACTAGTAAACAGACAAGCCATCTAAACTAACTCAGTTGCTATTATTTGCTATTATTTCCCCTGGGATAGGTTGGTTGCAATAGAGCATGGGTGGCCCTCCATCTGTTGCGGAACTACAATTCCAATCATGCCTCTGCCTTTGAGAATCAGGCTTGTAACTGTTAGCAGCTTCCAATTCCTCATGGGGCTTGTATTTCCGCAACAGCTGGAGGGCCACAGGTTGAGTACCCGAGCAATAGAGTCTACATGCGCTACCCCTGACCTTTTTCATGAGCATTACTGAGCAAACATGTTATTACCATCATTAGAGGCTAAATATCCCAGGGAACCAATCAAATCATACTTACAATAAAAAATGCCCTCCTAGGTTTCTGAACTCCATTGGTAATATTTTAGAAATATCTTTGAGGGAATATTCAGTGATAACAAATTACATTGCAGCTTTCTAGGTATGAAAACAATCATTAATGACTGATAAAATTGGAGATCTTGGGTAATAGACTTTCCAGCTTGTTGGAAATGTATTTCAGTAGATCATCATGATGTTATCAGCACATATGATTATTTAGAACACTGGAACATTACAGTCTTAAGCCCCGTAAACATGGGCCGAATGTCGGGAGACATCAGCCAGTTCACAAACGGCCAACATTCGACTCATGTGTATGCCACCGAGCATGCTGGAAAACCAGCAACTGATCAACTCCCGATCAGCACTCTATGCCAGTGGTGGAGAGTGCTGATTGGAGTGTTCTGGCGGGGGGGGGGTGTCCCTCTGTCAGAACACAACAGCTCAGCGGGGGAGATCACTATACTAACTTTGCATAGTTAGTACAGCAGCTCTGACTGGTGCTGGGTTGATCAAAAAAAAGAAAGCCATAGGAGTAGATTTACTAAAACTGGTGCACTCAGAATCTGGTACAGCTGTGCATGGTATAGCCAATCACCTTCTAAAATCAGCTTGTTTAAATAAGCTTTGGCAATAAAACCTGGAAGCTGATTGGTTTCTATGGAGAGCTGCATCAGATTTTGCACTCTCCAGCCTTAGTAAATAACCCCCAGAGTGTGTAATAGGCTTAGGGAAATTTGATATTTAACTTCTATTTTTAAAGTTATAATGATTAGAAAAAAGCTAATTCTAAATTCAGTCTAAAGAATTATCATTTAAGCCTCATACACACGATAGGACTTTGTACAAACTTTCCCGTGGATTTTTGTACAAAGGGCGTTGGCCGTAAACTAATTAAGCATACACACGGCAGGACTTTTTCATCCAACTTTCACCAAATCACGTGGTTTTTTAGCTCTTTACCGCCACCCTTTGGTCAACTTCTGTATTGTTGTCTGATCTTTTGCATTGGTTCTGAGCATGCGTGTTTGTACAGTAGGGCCCCCCTCCCGAACCGTACCAGGCCGCATGCCCTCAACATGGGGGGTGGGCGCTTTGGGGCAAGGGGGCGCCCTGTGGCCCCCCTCCCCAAAGCACCTTGTCCCCATGTAGATGAGGACAAGGGCCTCTTCCAGACAACCCTGGCCGTTGGTTGTCAGGGT
Source organism: Aquarana catesbeiana (assembly GCF_042186555.1). Classification (NCBI taxonomy): domain Eukaryota; kingdom Metazoa; phylum Chordata; class Amphibia; order Anura; family Ranidae; genus Aquarana; species Aquarana catesbeiana. The sequence goes on from NC_133331.1 coordinate 84,350,169, forward strand.
CTGCGGGCGGAGGGCTTATCAGAATCCGGGAGCCCCCTTTAATAAGGGGGCCCCCAGATCCCGGCCCCCCACCCTATATGAATGAGTAGGGGTACATCTTACCCCTACTCATTCAACTGGGGAAAAAAAGTGTCAATAAAAAAACACTAAACAAGTTTTTAAAGTAATTTATTAGGCAGCTCCGGGGGTCTTCTTCCGACTTCGGGGGGTCTCTTCCGACTTCTCCGCTTTCTCCAGTCTCTTCTTCAGGTGTCCGGTTCTACTCCCGCTCTCTGGTTCTTCTGCCGGGCTCCTCCGCTATCTTCTGCTCTTTTGCCGCTCTTTTGCTAGAGGTGGCCCGGTCTTTTCCATCGTCTTGTTCCCTCTTCTCTTCTTCCGATGTTGACACAACGCTCTCTCCCGCTGTAATGCCGTGTGCGAGGTGCGCAACAACTTATATAGACATGGGGCGTGGTCACCGCTCCTTATGACGTCACAGTCCCATATTGCCGGAAAGTTTGTCCATTCGCACAGCCAACAAAAGTCCGATGAAAACTGAAAAAGTTTGTCCGATGGAGCGTACACACGGTCAGGTGTTGCCTTAAAACAGCTCATTTGCATGTTTGTTGTCAGAAAGTCCGATTGTGTGTACGGCCCTTTAGAATCATTATTAAGAATATTCAAAGAGAAAAATCAAGCAGGTGGCAGGGATTTTTAGGGCACCAAAATAACCAGCACAGCTTATTAACCATTTCAATACTGGGCACTCTCACCCCCTTCCTGCCCAGGCCAATTTTCAGCTTTCAGTGCTGTTGCACTTTGAATGACAATTGTGCGGTCATGCTACACTGTACTCATATGACATTTTTATCATTTTTTTGAATCAGATAGAGCTTTCTTTTGGTGATATTTAATCAACAGGATCACATTAGAGAAAAACCTTGTGAGCCACAATGATTTAAAGAGTAAAAAGTAAAAAACACCTAGCTGCCTGCGTAGAACACGTCTCATATACCGTGCACCAATGTAGAAAAAGAAAATACACTGCGCTAAAGTGTAAATAATATTCAAATATATAAATTATATATTGAATTTATTAATTAATAATCTAAAGAAAAAATATTTTAAACTATATATATATATATATATATATATATATATATATATTGTGCTAAAAACCACAAAAAAAAAATAGTGATAATGCATCAGTGCAATATGGAAATATGTAAATCTATATCATCAAATATAAGTATACATAATAAATATATAATAAAGTGCAATGTGCATAATATAACACATGGGGAGGGGCCAGGACGGGGCACGGAGCGTTCTGTTTGCTGTGATGCGACGCACACTTTACCCTTATTGCCACGCATTGTCTGGAGTTTGTTGCTAGATTGGTGCACTTACGCACCTCAAATTTGTGAGATCCCCCTTGTGGGGAGTGATTTTATATTTCAAATTGTCAGTTGCCACCTGATGTGGATTGTCACCATTTGCAGATTGTCACTTTCTACGTCACCTGCCACCATTTGCAGATTGTCACTTTCCACGTCTCCTGATGTGGATTGTCACTTGCCATCATTTTCAGATTGTCACTTGCCATGTCGCCTGGCACCAGATGTGGATTGTCACCTACCATGCCAGCCAGCGCCACCAAATGTACATTGTCGCTGCATTGGTGGCAGGCTGGCAGCACTGGTCCATTTAGTGAGGGCAGGAGAGCGGTGATGTGGGCGAGCAGTGAGAGACGATGTCATCTCTGCTCGTCCGCCCGCTCACTTCTTTCTTCTTTTAGGCTACTTTTACACTGAGGGACTTTACGCTAAATATTGCGCCTGCAGAGCGCCTGTAAAGCACCTCTCCTGTCACTTCAGTGTGAAAGCCTGAGTGCTTTCACACTGGGGCGGTGCGCTTGCGGGACGTTAAAAAAAAGTCCTGCAAGCGGTGGGTGGCGTCCCACAGCAACGCTGGTGGGGACCCGATGTCTGCAATCACCGCTGGGTTATGTTATGATCTGCTGGTGTGCAGGGACAGAATCGGCGGGAATGAGATGCAGAGAGCCGGGTTTTTCACCCTGTGAAGCGGATCACGCGGCCACACTGCTCAGTGGCCAGGACACACCCCCGCTTCTCATGCAGTCCGCCCGCCGCAGCACGCTGGTTAGACAGGGATCCTGCAGCAAGAGACTCGGGGCTATGGGACCCAGGTTCGGGGCTGTAGCCCCAATAGCCACCCCCTAGCGACGCCACTGCCTGGGGGGTCACTGGATGACACTGGAGCATGGTTTTATAGCACTGAGAGCATGCTGGATTTTCATTTATGGACATTTATTTAATACACCCATGTGATTGATTACTGGATTTACGGATCACTTTTAATATTGTTTTTTGATTGTATATCACATTTACTGTGTGGCACCTTTTGCATATTACACAAAAGACATATTTGCTGTGTTATATTATGCACATTGCACTTTATTATATATTTATTATGTATACTTATATTTGTTGATATAGATTTACGTATTTTCTATATTGCACTGATGCATTATCACTATTTTTGTGGTTTTTAGCACACTATATATATATGGTTTAAAATATTTTTTCTTTAGATTATTATTTAATACATTCAATATATAATTTATAAATTTGGTTATTATTTACACTTTATCGCAGCGTATTTTCTTTTTCGATATTTAATCAACACTGGTTTTTTTTTTTATTTTTTGCCAAACAAATCAAAAAAGTCAGAAATTTAAAAAAAAAAGTTTTTCTTAGTTTCTGTTATATATTTTTTTTAAATAAGTAATTTTTTTTCATCACTGATGAGGCTGCACTGATGGGCACTAATGGGGCTGCACTGATAATCAGGTCACTGATGATCAATGCCCCGATTATCAGTGTAAACCGTGTGCCAACAGCCTTGGCGGTTATCGTCACTCCTTACCTCACACAGACACAATGCGTGAGGAAAGGGACTTCAGATAACCAGCAAATCTGTTTACCCCGATCTGTGATCAGCTTGTGTCCAATCACAGCTGATCACATGTAAAAAGGCCAATCACAGCGGTCCTTTACCATGTGATCAGCTGTATCCCAAGGTCACAGAGCGTACCCAATGCATGGCCCAGAGTGCGCACAGAGGGCGGGGTTCTGGGAGGACCTCCATAGATGCTCTCCCAGAACTATAGTACCGTGCTGTAGATGTCTTTTGGCCATAGCGTGGTACTGAAGTGGTTAAAGGATCAATACAAAACTTTATTTTGACAGAGTTAAAACTAAGAAACAGGCCTACAATTGTTTGTATGCCTCTTGTCCTGAATAAGATCACAGATCTATACAAAACTGTGTGACATCAGGAAAATATTCAAAATAACGTAGATCAAAGAAGCATGCATCATTTTTGCAGCATGTTAAATTACGCTCCCTATGCATTTTAAGACTTGCTCTTCCTCAGGGCCATGGGGAGGCAGGAGGATCCAGCCTAGACAGCGCAGAGTTTTCAAAGGCGCATAAAACCAAGAGTTTTCTGGAGGCCATTCAGCAGCACAGCCGACCGCCGCCATACAAAACATGGACAATGCAGCAACAGAATATTCCAAGAATGTTAATCAAATCTTCCCGAAAATTACCCTATAAATGGCTAACTTTAGTAATATGGACAAACGAAGGAGAAAAATAAATAAATATTGTTTTCTGTTGGACTTCTTGACACCTGGCTCATACACATTTTGCTTTACCCAAAAACAAAACTGTTTTTTTTTTTGTTTTTTTTTACATTTTATTTATGGTCAAGGATTAATTTACAGCACAGTGCACAACGTAGACATTTCGTTACAGATACAATGATTTATTTTCGGGGTGGTAAACATTCCAAATGCAATATTTTTTTGTTTACTGCAAATAAACAAACAATAATTGACCACTGACTGCAATCTTAAACATGCAAATTATGTTTTTAGTAATAATACCGTACTGAATGGCCATTTTATTTTAAATGTCAACGGTCCATTGTGTAAATGCAATTGCCCCATCACACCCAGTATTTAAAAGGCCAGTCTCCTGCTGTGGAATTTTGTAAACTATAGTCAAGGGCAGGACATGAACAATAGCCTACTGTTTATATGGAAGTGTCCATTCACACAGTCTGTAACTATTTCTCTGTAGAATTTATTGGGGGGCAATATGAATAATACCAAAATTATATGTTTCAATCAAAATAAAAAAAAAACTTACACGAAAACCTGGGAACACAGAAATATTATAGGAATAGGGTTAGGAACTTAAAAGATGAAAGTCCATTTTTCCCTGATTTGGGCCTAAAATACTATGCAGTTGGCAGCACCGTACCCTTGTAGGCAATAGTATGTTTTTGCAGTGCTGGAGCTCTTGGTGTAATTCCAGAGACACTATCTGCTTGAAGATTATATGTTCTTTATGTGTTTGCTTGGATTTACTCAAGTTGATCTGGTTTCAAACTCTAATTCAAAATATAATACTAGGCTAGCTGGTTTCTGAATAAAACTGGCATTATTGTATATGTGTGCTTGTAATCATTCGTTCAGAGTATGGGATTCGGTACAGAGTAGTATATAGATGACTAAAATGCAAACACAACGTATGCCCGATAATCCAATATTGATTAACATTCTCGCACCATATAGTTTCATGTGTCTCAGTTTACATGCCTGAGAAATTGCAGAGTTCAAAGTAGATCTAAAGGCAAAGTTTTTTTTTTTCCATTTTGGATAGAGTAATGGAGGGTTATATGGAGTAATGGAGGGTTGGATAGAGTAATGGAATGGAGTTATAACCAGTGGCTGCTTTTTTGGGGGGAGGGGGCGGCAAACATACACCCCCCTGGTTGGTCGGCAGCACCCTCCCCCCAGCACTTACCCCATCTAGGTTGCGGGCGGCGGCGGCAGCCGGGTTGCAGGCTCTTACGGGCAGCGGGGAGCGGCCGAGTTGCAGGCTCCTACGGGCAGGTTGTGGGCTCCTATGGACAGTGGGCAGCGGGCGTGTTATGGGCTCCTACGGGCAGCAGGTGGGTTGCAGGCTCTTGCGGGTGGTGGGCATCGGCTCCTGTGTCCTCTCCTCCTTTTCTGCATGATGGCAGCTTCCGCTGTGTGTCTCCTCCCTCCTCCTTCTAGGCATCTAATAGGATTGCCTGTCATTTCAGCCAATCGAGTGACGGGTCTCAAGACCCGCTTCCTGATTGGCCAGAAGGAGGATCAGTGTAGCGATTCGCTATTGTCACACAACTGGGTGGGATTGGAGTGCAGTGCTCTGCGCCCTGAGCCCACCCTTTTTTGAAGCCTATTATAGCCACTGGCTCTAATCAAGTCTTTCAAAAAAACAACCCCCGCCATCCATGCGCCCGACGCCCTAAATGTAGATCAGGGGGCCGGACGCATGGATAGGGGGCAGCACCCATGCACCGCTAATGTATGGGCCGCTGCTGGTTATAACCCCTAATAAAGGGGGAAGTTTGGGACTTTAAATGAGGCTAATGACAAACAGCTCGGTAAAAAATATCTAGACATGGTTATGGTCATAAAGAACTAACATAGCACATTGCAGTAGGTACATGTGAAATAGCAACTTCATATATATATATATATATATATATATATATATATATATATATATATATATATATATAGCGCTGGTAGATTTTTATCTACCGCTGATAGGTAAATTTAGTGGGTCGCTTATTATAGGAAGTTAGATTTGCCTCTGTTCCAGCTTGGCTGACGTTGCATGTAGTTCCACATTGTGCCGGTGGGTGTTGTTGTCACCATCGGCTGGTGTTGGAAAAGCAACGTGTTGGAGCGGATGAGTGCTCCTCTGTCCCAGAGATAACTCGGTGGAGGTGGTCCTCCGAGTTGCATTCTGGGAGAGGGTATTTATGGGTCAGACGCCATGTTTTAGGGTTCGTTTTCAGCCACCTGCTGGCCCTCCTGGCCAACAGGTATGCACTAGGAATACCACCTCGTGGTCCTCTCGTTCCGGAGGCCCACGTTGCTGCGGTGTGTGGGTGGGCCCAGAAGCCTGTCTGGGGCCTACTACAGCAGCAGAGGAATGGTCCTGAGCTGTCTATCCTGAGTAAAGAAGCTGGACAACCGAGAAGATCCCAGGGGAGGACCCGTCATGGAAGGATCATGCAGAGTGCTGGTCTGGAGAGGGACCTGGTGACTCGGTTGGAGGACGCATTCCGAAGTAATCTTACAGTATAGTACTGCCGGGTTGGCTTAAAGGTTCAAGTACTGTATCTGACATTCATCACAAACCAATACATCCTGTGGCAGAGGATCGTACGGGTTTTATTCCAAACAAGTCTGTGGCAGAGACTTTTGTTCGTGCTGCATGCTGGCTGCTAGGCAAGTGAGAGATGTCTATCCAGGCAGGCAAAGATTAAATCCTACAAAAACGGGAGACTATTCAACTACAAATGCTCAATTGCAAAGAATGTTCTGAAGAATACTACAGAAAAGTATTTGAGCTTCCTTGCAGCTTTCCTTCTACCTCTTTCCTGCTACTTCCCTTGTTCGTTTATTAAAGCATGGGAAAACCTACTCAAGTGTTTGGTGCTTATATCGTCCAGAGGTAAACTCAACGGAACACTAGACCCGGTGCCGGTGAAACAGAGGTATTGAGAGTGAAGGTAACAAGCCCGTTTAAACCAGCAGCTCCACCGAGAGTAATTGCTACATATATATATATATATATATATATATATATATATATATATATATATATATATAGACACACAGCATGGATACATTTCATATATATATGTAGCGCTGGTAGATTTGCAATCTACCGCATGTTAGGTAAATTTAGTAAATTGTGCGTTAGGAAGGTAAAGTTTGCCTCTGTTCCAGCTTGGCTGACGTTGTGTGTGTTTCCGTGCTGACCGGTGGGTGTCGCTGTCGTCACTGGTCAGGGTTGGAAAGGCAATGTGTTGAAGCGTATGGATGCTCCTCTGTCCTGGAGGCACGCTTGGTGGAGGTGGTCCTCCGAGTTGCATTCTGGGCGAGGGTATTTATGGGACAGACGCCATATTTTGGGGTTTCGTTTTACAGCCACCTGCTGGCCCTCCTGGCCGACAGGTATGCGTTAAGGAGCTACCTCGTGGTCCTCCGATCGGGAGACCCATGATACAGCGGCGCAGGGGTGGGTCCAGAGGCTTGTCTGGAGCCTACCACCGCGGCCGAGGAATGGTCCTGAGCTGTCGGTCCTGTGTGACGAAGCTGGACAGCCGAGGAGATCCCAGGGGAGGACCCATCTTGGAGAGATCACACGGCGTGCTGGTCTATAGAGGAGCCTGGTGACTCGGTTGGAGGACGTATCCAAAAGGTAACTACACAGCATAGTGTTGCCGGTTCAGCTTAAAGGTTCAAGCACTGTGACTGACTTTCACTACCGAAAAACCTATACATCCTGTGGCAGAGGATTGTACGGATTTTGTTTCCAAATAAGTCTGTGGCAGAGACTTTGGTTCATACTGCGTGCTGGCTGCTAGACCGGTGAGAGAGGCCTATCCAGACGAGCAAGGAGTGTGTCCCACAAGGGGAGCGCATTTCAAATAGTATTTGAATTCTACCAGGACATTTTGTCAAGAGAACCCTACTAGAGAATATTTGAGTTTCTTCTGCAAGTTTCCTTTCTTCCTCTTTCCTGCTACTTCCTAAGTCGTTTGTTTAATAAAGCATTGAAAACGTACTCCAGTGTTGGTGCGTGTGTTGTCCAGGAGTAAACTCAATGGAACCCTAGACCCGGTGCCGGTGAAACAGAGGGAAGCAGAGTGAAGGTAACAGACCCGCTTAAACCAGCAGCTCCACCGTGAGTTAGTGCTACATATACATAGATGATATAGCAGTACATTCCAGTTACCACTATGTAAGATATATGTACTCTGTATCATAGGGTTATTGGCAATATCAAGATATATGTGGTATAGTCTGCATGAACACTAATGATGTATTAAAAACATGGCTGCATCCTACAATGCTCAACGTGTTTCGTGGTTAAAATTCACTTCCTCAGGAGTGGAAGCATCAACATGTCTGAAAAAGTACCGATATAATCTAATATGTAATCCAAACATCAAAAGTAGGATTAAATCAAGGAGCAAAGGGATATCCAGTCCTAATTACTTAAATGGGGTTGGGGTCCAATAACGTGTGGTGCTGCAAGATGGGGGCGGCTAAGATTTTCTGTCCCGGGAGCTGAGATAGTAAAACCGGCGTGCGGAAGGGGAACTCACAAAGTGTCCCCGAAAAATTAATAAAAAATGACGGTCTCCATATTGTACTGAATGGTGGTGGGAAGTAATAAGTCCAAAGATATATGGAAGATTAATACATTATGAATAATTGTCATATATAAGTATTGCTAATATGAGTAAGTATGAACCATTGTACCATTAGAGGGTGTGAAAGAACAAAAAAAGAGTGTGAGAGAACAAGATATGTGCAACTAGAAATGTAGCAGTGGGGGGGCGTGTCCGACTTCCGGTATGTGAGGTAGCTTCTCTTCAGAGCTCCGACCGCGCCAAAATCCTGACTGATCCTGTAGACCTATAGACCACGCATATTCAACCCAAACTTACCAAAGTGGATACAGGGAGGTGAGCCGACGCTGCTGCAGATCATGGACACTATTAAGAGCTGCCATGCGGCCTTATCCACGCAGATAGAAACCATCCGAGTAGACTTTGCCTTACTTAAAGATGACGTCCGCAAAGTGAAGCAGCGAGTAACACAGACGGAGAGACGGAGCAAAGAATAAGCACAGTGGAGGATGATCTTCACCCCTTGTTACTGCAGGTGAGAGACATGTCGGCGGACAACAAATCCCAGGAGGCCAAATTAGGAGATATCAAGGACAGGCTGAGGAGGAACAACCTCAGATTCATAGGTTTCCCAGAAGGCACGGAAGGGAAGAATCCAGAGGAATTCCTGCAGTCCTGGCTTAAACAAACATTTGGGCCGGAAAATTTCTCCCACCTATTCGCTATTGAACGTGCACACAGGGTCCCACTGAGACCCCCCATCCCAGGGAGATATCCCAGACCCATGTTGGCGCGCTTCTTATACTTCAGAGATAAAGAGACCATACTGAGGAAGGCCCGTAACTTACCTGAACTGTTACATAATAAAAATAAGATCTCTATTTTCCCTGATTTTTCTGCGGCTACGCAGAAACAAAGAGCAGCATTTCAAAGTGTAAAGCAACGGCTGAGGGAACGCAGTCTACCATACAGTATGCTATATCCAGCTAAACTGCGTGTGGTGCACAAGGGACAAACACAGTTCTTTCTGTCACCCAAGGAAGCGAATAGATGGCTGGAATCCCTGGGACAGGCCTAATGCAAGGGACACCCACAGCAGAATGTAACATCACCTAGCAAAGCCCAGGATGCCTCCTGGATTGAAGACGACGACAGATTTTTTTTTTTTTTTACTTTTTATCACAGGTACATTCTTTATCCGTAAGAATATACAGAAAGATGAAGAAATATTGGGTTGCAAGATCCTGCTGAACTCTAATTCACACAGGAACACTAATAAGAGACTTTAAAGCGGTACAGTGAGTGTTCAGGAAACTCCCACATACCTTACCCTAAAGCCTCCTGCCCGGCTGGTGCAGGAAGATTTCCCCTGCTGCAATGTTTGGGGTAAAAGTCTGCGGGTTGTTCGGGGCTGCAGGCAGGGTGGGGGGAGGGGAAATTCAACTCAGTGAAGATGATTTCAGGAAAAGTTATGTTTTTTTTGTTGTTCTCTTTTTTTTGGTTAATGTTGGGTATTCTCAAAATTCAATTTATCACAAGTGTTGGAGAAGAGTGTGCACTGTGAATGGTTTTTGCATCTGCATGCGAATGCTGTTTCAAATAGATAAGGTTAAAAATAATGCTGCTATATATTATATGGAGAGGTTGAGTGATAATGCCTCTGTACTAACAGTCTATCTTTGGAAGACATTACTATTCCACTACCAAAATAAGTATCCTAAGAAATATATCACTTATGTGTCCTGATGCAGTCTTTTAGGCTCCTCTCCTGGAACGTGAGAGGGCTCAATTCCAAGATCAAACGAGCGTTGGTATTTAAATATATTTTAAAGCGAAAACCACATATTATATTTTTCCAGGAATCACATTTAGTAGGCTCCAAAACCTTAGCCCTTCACAGAGCTGGTTTCAGTAGGACATTTCACTCAACTTACTCCAGTTATGCCAGAGGGGTATCTGTACTGATTGCCAAATCACTTATATATACTGTTAAGACGGTGAAACTTGATCCTATGGGCAGATATGTGGCTCTGGTATTGATTATTGATAATCAGGTATACACTTTTGTAGCTATCTACATACCACCACCGTTCACAATTAAGGTATGGGAGGCAATGATGATGGAGGTGTTGAAGGTGGCGGAGGGTCCTCTTATTCTGGCTGGTGACCTAAATGCAGTATTATCTCCAGATACAGATAGACATGGGATGGCTACAATGGGAGGGTCTCCGTTGGAGGCATGTGTAAAACCTTACGATCTGGTGGAGGCTTGGAGGTGGAAGCACCCAGACATTAGGGAATATTCTTGTTTTTCCTCCACCTTCAATACTCTTTCCAGGATAGATTTATGTTTTGTGTCGAAAGAATTGCTGCCGAGGGTGTTGGATGCTCAATATTTACCACGGGCCATCTCGGATCACTCCCCCATGCTTCTCACCATTGATATGGAGAGACCTAGGGGATATGTGGTGTGGAGATTAACCCCAATGTGGCTTAAAGAGGAATGCTTTGAGAGGTCAACTGCTTCATCCATTAATACTTTTTGGGTAGAAAACAAAAATGAGGTTCCAATTGGGATCACCTGGGACGCTTTTAAGGCCACAATGCGGGGCTCCACAGCGGGACTAATTGAACAGCTCCAGTTAGATAGGGGCTGGAAGGTGAGGGAGGCTGAGCAGCTAGCCACTGAGTCGGAGGTGGAATATATTAAAAACCCTACCTCTGCTACACATAAACTATGGAGGGAAAATATAAGACAGTTAGACTTAGTATTAATAGAAAAAACACAGAAGAAGTTACTTTACCAAGCTCAGAGGATCTTTGAATTTGGGGATAAGAACAGTAGATTACTGGCATATTTAGCTCATTCCCAGCAGGCCCCAACCTCTATACCGCATATAAGGGATAAGAACATGACACTATGTACATCACAAGGAGATATAGCGAACGCATTCTTAGAATTCTATAAGGATTTATACACCTCAAGGGCTGATTATGTAGTGGAGGAAGTCCGAGAATACTTGGGCCAATACCCCTACTAGAACTCTCGGAGGAGAAGGCGAAAGAACTGGATAATCCCTTCTCGGTTGAAGAGGTTATCTCAGCTATTGGGGCATTAAAACCTAATAAGACTCCTGGTTTAGATGGATTCCCGGTGGAGTGGTATGGGACGTATGCTGAAATCTTGGCCCCTAAGCTCTTGACTATATATGAAGATGCGTATAATAAGGGTATATTACCTGAATCTATGAGAGAAGCACTGATAGTGCTGATCCCAAAGCCGCATAAGGACCATGGTCTATGTGAGTCATACCGACCGATATCGCTCATCAATGTAGACGCTAAAATTTTAGCTAAACTTTTGGCAAGGAGATTGAACAAAGCTATTGCATCTGTCATTCACCCCGATCAAACAGGCTTCATTCCTGAAAGATCGACGGCCATAAACCTGAGACGTCTTTTCACCATAATTCAATCTAAGGGTCCTGCTCAAGATAACCCGTGTGGTGGTATCACTAGACACGCATAAAGCGTTTGATTCTATAGAATGGCCATACTTGATTGCGGTCCTTGGTCGGCTGGGATTCGGTCCCAAATTTATAAAATGGGTTGAACTCTTATACGCAGACCCCCAAGCTAGAATAAGGATTAATAATACCATTACAGGACAATTTAAAATAGCTAGGGGCACACGGCAGGGGTGTCCTTTATCACCCCTGCTGTTTGCCCTGGCAATAGAGCCATTGGCGGCTCTGCTGCGGGCGGATAGATCAATCAAGGGCTGTATGATGAATGACAGGGAGGAGAAAACATCTTTATACGCAGATGATATGTTGTTGTATTTAGAGGAGGCGGGGAGATCACTGCGTATGGCCCTGAATAGAATTTCTGACTTTGGGAGGTACTCGGGATTCAGGGTGAACTGGAGTAAATCAGTGGTGTTTCCCCTGGATCCTACGTATGCACCGGAATTACCACAGGACATCCCATTAACAATAGTTAACAAATTCAGATATCTGGGGGTTGAGATTCAGTTGCCATTGAATCTGTATGTGTCCAACAACCTGTCCCCGGTTTGGAAAAGACTAAAGGAGAGTACACAGACCTAGGCCAAGTTGCCGCTTGGCCTACTGGGGAAAATCAACATATTTAAAATGATTTATCTGCCCAGGTTTCTGTACTTGCTCTGGCATGCTCCAGTATATATCCCCAAGAAATGGTTCACGGATGTAAATAAGACAGTCTCCTCCTTTCTATGGGGACCTAAACCAGCTAGAATATCATTAGAAACACTTCACTTACCTATGAGAGAGGGAGGGTTGGCCCTGCCGAATTTACGCTGCTACTACCTAGCTGCTCAGCTAACACATGTACATTGGTGGGGTTTTCCAAAGATGAATCTCGCCTCAGTGGCAACACAAGCTGCTCAGGTATATTCGTATGAGGCATTGATTAATATACTGTATAGAAATGGACCTTATCCGGAACAAGGTGCTGACATTCTGAAGCTGTCATACAAAATATTTCATTTATGTAATGTTAAGATGAATGGCTCAAGCCTAGCGGGTTCTCCTAATGCCCCACTGTGGTATAACCCCCAACTTATAGAAATAGCTAAAATACCAGATGGGGCATGTTGGGCAACATATGGGATTAAATATGCACACCAGCTGTTCAGAGAAGGAGTCTTTAGATCATTTACAGACCTAAAAATTGAGTACGCAATTCCCAATGCTTTTTTTTTCAGATATCTTCAGCTACGTCATGCTGTAATGGCTCAATATGGTAAAGGTACTATCAGTTTGGTCCCCTCTGTAGGGGAAAAGCTGATTGCAGAGGAAGACCATGCAAAAATGATCTCTAGGTATTATGCGGCTCTGCTACCATCCTCTAACCCGAGGGTGGAGAGGGTGGCGGCACAGTGGAAGATAGATATACCATCCCTGGAAGAGGAGACTTGGACGGAGGTGTTGGATACAATGCTTTCCTCGGTAATATCAGCTAGAGATAAAATACTTCAGTTCAATTTTTTGCATAGAATTTACTATACACCGGAAAGACTACACAAAATGGGTAGGAGGGAACTCCCAGATTGCCCCCGATGTAATGTAGCAGTGGGGAACTTCTTCCATATGGTATGGCAATGCCCTCGGGTAGTGTTATATTGGAAGGAGATCCTTGCTTATATGGAGGAGAAACTTGAACTTCCAAATATATACTCCACAGCTAGGTGTCTTCTTGGAGACTTGGGGGAGGAGGAATTGCCCACATCACAAAAGACCCTTCTGAGAATAGTATTCTGTTATGCTAAGAAGGCATTGGCTCTAAAATGGAAACACTCAGACCCCCCTTCTTTACAGGACTGGTTAAAATTGGTTGATAACGCCATACCAATGTATAAACTTACATACCAGGCCAGAGGCAGTAACAAAAAGTTTGATAAAGTTTGGGGAAAGTGGATTAAAAACATATCTGGAGAAATTGCAGTGTAAAAAAAAAACTTACTACTACCGACAAGGATAGGATGATAAAAATGTTGAATACATGTGATGCGAAAGGACAAATGAAACAGAAGGAATGTGGATAAGATGCATAATATGGGAGATGGAGAAAGTAACAGTGCAGCAGATGACTTGTGAAATCAAACTTTATTGGTTATTTTCTAAGTTAAAAAAAAGGATATGTATTAATAGTGTTACAGTTTAGATGATTGAGAACAATGATTGAGTCTGTAATGTGACCTGTTGCATTGTATGTAAACGATACAGTATGACATGAAACTGTAAATTTTGTAAATCTTAATAAATTTACCCTTTAAAAAAAAAAAAAAAAAAGAAATGTAGCAGTGAACCATAACCAAGTATAAGGCAAGGATAAACATAATGTGCAAGGTGTTGCATGGGCCATCATGCATATTACCCAAGAGAAGCAGAGAAACAGTGAAAGGAAAAAAGATTAGTATAACCCCTGTCAGTTTTAGTCTTGCCATCTGTGCTTGAAACAGGAAGTGAAAGGAAATCCTACTAAAATGAAGGAATCCCTGGATGTCTCCAGGGTCACCACTGGGAGATTATCCCTCTGTTCCTGTTCGGGTGACAGCCAAAAATGTGTGATTTTTTTTTATTTTCACTTTTGATGATAATAGTAAACAGGACCAATTGAGAGGCACAGCAGTATTAAAAATCTAACAGAGGTTCTATCCCCTCTCCACTTTATCCAAAACTAACAAATATTTTTGCTTTTTTTAAGGATGACTATTAAAACAATCTATTTAAATTGTATCTGACATAGCTTGTTGGTAAATGGCAGGAAACATCAAGCAATGCTTCCAATTTCAACATCACTTGCAATTATTTGCCCGTTTATAATAATCTAGAGCAGGGGTCTCCAGAATTTTCAATACAAGGGCCGTACTGTATAGTCTACAAATATTTGTGGGACAAAAAAAATCCCCATCAATGTCCCCCCTTACATCAGGGTCCCCATCAGAGTTCCCATAACATCAGAGTCCCCATCAGAGCCCTACTAAAAAAGAGTCCTACTTTCGAGAACCCTTTCGGCTTCACAACCGTTTCCCTACTGCACATGCGCCAAGAGCGATGTGCTTTCTAACTGGCCTGGCAGTGGAGGAAAGAGGAGGGGGGCCAAACGTCCGAGCGACATCGCCGCGGCGCAGTCTCCTGGAAGTGGAGATGGGCACCTGTCAAAAACAGCAAGAAGCGCCAATCTAAGTGCAGTATCATGAAACTTTAATGAGATAATTATAAACGGACAAACAGCCAAATGGCTACTCACAAAGATGAAATAGGTTAAGGCAAGGACAAGTAATTGGTCCAGGGACGTCCTCCTCAGATGTGACGTCCTCCTCCATTTGTATGTAGATGTCCCCTTTTTTTAGGTGTAGTCAATATGTATGTTTCCTACACTTACACATGTGTGACTATTATAGCCCATATACAGTTTTTAATCAACTGCTCCCCTTTTAGGTTTCACTTTTTTTATATATATATTTTTATATATATATTTTTTTATATATATTTCTCGCTCAGATCTTTTTCCCATTTTTTCTCTTTCTTCTTTTTCCACTTATTATTATTATTTTATTATTTCTATTATAATAATTTTGTATATATATATGTATGTGTGTATATATGTGTATGTGTATGTATATATATATATATATATATGTATGTATATGTGTATGTATGTATGTATGTGTATGTATATGTATATATATGTATGTTTCTATATGTATATATTTTTTTCTTCTCTCTTTTTTTATTACCAAGGTTTTTCTTTATTTCTTCCAACAACAATTTTTTATAATTTTCTTATATTATTCATTATTTATTATTTATTATTTTTACTTTATATTTTATTTCATATATTTTTTATATATTTTTTTTATATTTTTAATATATTTTTTTGAATTTTATTTATTTTTGAATTTTCCTTATTTTATTTTATTTATTCATCCTTTTTCGTTTTTCTTTTTCTTTTCTTTTCTTTCTACCCTTTTTTTATATCTCACTTTCACATTTTTCTGGTGTTTTTGAACTCATTTTCTTCATCTCATTGTTATTGTATTTAGTATATCGTGTTTTGTTTTTAGCTGTTGCCTAGTTACTGACTCCATAGCTCCCATAAAAGGACACCTGTTGTATTAGCCTATCGGATCTGAAGAAAATGCGGAAGCATTGAAACGCGTCATCCAACACGTCCATACGTCACTTCCGCTTTGTTGGTTCCTGGACTAAGTGCCTTGCGTTCCACGCTTGTCTTCCGGTTCCTGTCTACTGCGACGGCTCTGGCTCTCCATGTCCGCTTAGACGCTGGTTGTCTTTGCGGACACCTCCATCGTTTTGCAGCCCAGCACCCAGCGATGACCCCGGTGACTACTTGCACATCCTAACGTGGACAGCGCTTCCAGGAGAACCTGCACCATGCACTTTGCCCACATCTGAGGAGGACGTCCCTGGACCAATTACTTGTCCTTGACTTAACCTATTTCATCTTTGTGAGTAGCCATTTGGCTGTTTGTCCGTTTATAATTATCTCATTAAAGTTTCATGATACTGCACTTAGATTGGCGCTTCTTGCTGTTTTTTACATTGTTTTTTCAGAGTTGCCTGCTTCCACTCTCAAGTGAGCTGCCGCTGGTGCTTTTTATCAGATCTTTAATTTCAGTGACTTTTTATATATATATATATATATATATATATATATATATATATATATATATATACATACAATTTTTCTATATATATATCATTTTATTGACTATCACACCCTGGATGTTTTTTCACATTTACTTTGGACTCTTTATATGCATGTTTGTATGTTCTAGCGCCATTTATCCTTTTTTGTATACCTGTCAAAAACCTGTCTCCCTCCCCCCTGAAAAGGTGCCAAATGTGGCACTGGAGGGGGGAAGAAGCAGATAAGCGAAGCTTCCACTTTTAGGTGGAACGCCACTTTAAGGATATATTACTGACCCTAGCTGTGAGCCGGATAAAATCTTGTAGTGGGCCATAGTTTGGAGACCCATGTTCTAGGGGATCTCAGGCACTTGGATGAACTTCTTAATAGATAGAGAAGAGCTTGTGCCATTTTAAGCATTGAACAAGGATTGCTGTGGTTTCCAAAGCTCAGTAGAACTCAGTAAACATGAAGCACAAACTTGATCATTGCTCTTGGGGAGACATCTTGCCCACCCATAAACAACCATAGCCTTAAACAGTTTTTCTCTTGGTCTTGGTGACTAGTCAGCCTAGAATCCTAATAGATGAGGGATCAAAGTATCTCAGGCTCGAGAGACGTCACACCTCATTAACTTCAAGCAGAGAGACCCTTCACAAAAATCAACATGTTCCAAAGAAGGATACTTGGCATGCATTAGCTAAATGACCATCACAAAAAGTCCCAAGTAGCTGCAAATAGAAGGTGAAACTATATGTGCTTCAGCAGCTATTGTTGTCTTTTTATGGCTTTTCAGCTTTGGTGTCTACATTTTTTGATTCATATATATCAGTAAACAAGCTTCCTCTATAAAGCTGGCCATTGATGGATCAAATTGCAGCTGATTTAGCAGCGACCGACTAAGATTTGATCCATCAATAAAGCTAGAGAAAAGGTGATGCGCAAGGCTGGTGCACCCTCTGTTTTTGTTTTTTAGTGTGACTTCTGGGCTTCCCCAGCCCTTACGGGACAGCAAAGTTTTGCCAGCATTGGAGTAGCTGAAGACCTATGGTCTATCATTGCTGGCGCATATCTCTTGAGCACAGGAGATTGTTCTTTCTGTCCCCGTCATCGCCCCCCTTACATCAGGGGCTCCATCAGAGTCCCCCTAATATCAGAGTCCCCTGCAGAGCTCCCTTTACATCAGGGTCTCTAAAAGAGACCCCATTAGATTGGAGTTTCCTTTACATCAGTGTTCCCATCAGAGCCCCCCCACATCAAGGTCCCCATTGGAGCTCCCATTATTTCAGGATCCCCATTTTACATATAGGGGGGTGGAGTGAAAGAGGGGGCGGTGCCGTGTGCCCTTAATGGACACACCAACACTGTATTAAAGGCAAGTTTTAATTTCTTTTAAATAACAAACATGTCATACTTACCTGCTCTGTGCAGTTGTTTTGCACAGAACAGCCCGATCCTTCTCTTCTTGGGTTTCTGATGCTCCTCGCCCCTCCCACCTGCTGAGTGCCCCTATAGCAAGCAGCTTGCAATGGGGGAACCCAAGCAGGCTCGCTCTCGAGCCACTGCTCTGTGTGTCTAGTCACATGTAGCACCCTCCAGTAGTGCTAGGAGTGAGACAGGGCTTTTGTCAGTACAGGCAAATTCTTGAAGGCTTGGTTGGCAGCCAAGCCTGCCTCTGTTTTCATGCCTGGGTTGGCAGAAAGCCAGAGAGAGATGGATGACTCACAGGCAGCATCACCGAGACCTCCCACTTGTTTCCAGAACATGCTAGAATCTTTTGGAAAGAAAGAAGGAGGGGTGAAGCTGCCTGGAGTATTCTGAGGGCCTTGACCAATCCCCAACTTAGATTGGCAGGGGGAAGGCACCCTCAAATACTCTGGGTCAGCTGGGGAGGAGTTGTTCAGGCGGAAACTGGAGATGGAGTGCTAAGCTGTCGTGGTCTTTGAGGGCACTCCCCAGTCTGGGGGGTGGCCTTTGAGGGAGATCCCCAGTCTGGGGGTGTGACCTTTGAGGGAGCTCCCCAGTCTGGGGGGTCGACCTTGGGCCTGGGCTCAGGTGCGGACAGGACCCTCTCAAGACTTACGGAGGTGTCCTGCACTGTGGTGGCATGGGGGCAAAGAGAGGACAGCAGGAGAACACTGACAGGCAAGTCTCCATGAGGAACAAAAGGTCACAGCCAAGAGGGCTAGTGAGTGATACACATTTAGGCGGACTGGGAAGCACGCCTGAGAGGACTGGAAGTATGCAGTTTGGGATGGGTGCAGAGCCAGTGGTGTAGACTGTGGTGGCACAGGCAGTGGAGAGAGGCAGCTGTAGCCAGGAGGGCTGGCAGGGCTTGAAGATGTGGTGTTGGGATCAGTAGCCACGTGGGGCAGCTAGCACTGGAACTACCACCATTTTGCTACACCAAAGGTGCCCGCAGACCCTGCCTGCAAAGGACATCTGCTTATGCCTGGCTGAGCCAGTGTCTGGTGCTAGCTGGTCCGGGAGGAGCTGTAATTAAGCGATGTGCTGGAGCTGGAAGTGAAGCGGTGCATATACAGGGAGTGTATATAGTTCAGTCCCAAGGTTATATTTTTCTTCAATCAAGTGGGCATTCCATACCTACCTTAACCCCATCCAAGTTTAACCACTAGGCGTCCGCGCTATAGCCGAAAGACGGCTACAGCGCGGACTTCAATTGCCGGGAGGGCGTCCCTGGACGTCCTCCTGATTACTTCCGCATTGCGCGCTCCCGCGGGCGCGCATCGCGGAAGTTTTGTGCTGGCCGTGTCCCTCGGACACAGCCAGTCACCACAGATCACCGTAAACGGCCAATGACAGCGGCCGTTTACAGTGCGATCGGCGGTGCCAATGAGAGAGGATCTCATATGTAAACATATGAGATCATCTCTCATCGCCGGCTCTCCCTCCTCACACAGAGACAGCGCGTGAGGAGGGAGAGCGGAACCGCTGCGGCGGTAAGTGTAAAAGAAAAAAAAAAAAAGGAAAAAAAGGTGTCCCGCTGTTAACGGTCCCTGCCATCTGCCCTGCCATCTGCCCTGCTATCTGCCCCTGCCATCTGCCCCTGCCATCTGCCCCTGCCATCTGCCCCTGCCATCTGCCCTGCCATCTGCCCCTGCCATCTGCCCCTGCCATCTGCCCTGCCCTGCCATCTGCCCCTGCCATCTGCCCTGCCATCTGTCCCCAGTGCCATCTGTCCCCAGTGCCATCTGTCCCCACTGCCACGTATAAGTGCCATCTGTCATCAGTGCCACATAGTGCCATCTGTCATCAGTGCCATCTGTCATCAGTGCCACATAGTGCCATCTGTCATCAGTGCCATCTGTCAGTGTCACGTGCCATCTGTCATCAGTGCCATCTGTCATCAGTGCCACCTGTCATCAGTGTCATCAGTGCCACGTATCAGTGCCATCTGTCATCAGTGTCATCAGTGCCACGTATTAGTGCCATCTGTCATCAGGGCCACGTATTAGTGCCATGTATTAGTGCCATCTTTCATCAGTGCCACGTGTCATCAGTGCCACATATCAGTGCCATTTGTCATCAGCGCCACATGTCATCAGTGCCACATATTAGTGCCATCTGTCAGTGCCACGTATTAGTGCCATCTGTCAGTGCCACGTATTAGTGCCATCTGTCATCAGTGCCATGTATTAGTGCCATCTGTCATTAGTGCCATCTGTCATCAGTGCCACATCAGTGTCAGTGCCAGGTATCAGTGCCATCTGTCATCAGTGCCACGTATCAGTGCCACGTATCAGTGCCATTTGTCATCAGTGCCACGTCAGTGTCACGTGTCATTGTCCTGGTTCTCCAGGGCCTTCAAAAGTGTAATAGGTAGTCAACAAATTAGATGTGTAATTTATGCTCCTAGAACACCTGATGGCGCTCCCTGCATGTTGGGGCTCTCTATGTGGCCAGGCTGCGAAAAAGTCCCACACATGTGGTATCGTAATACTCAGGAGGAGTAGCAGAATGTATTTTGGGGCGTCATTTGTGGTATATACATGGCATGTGAGAGAAATAACCATTACAATGACAATTTTGTGGAGGGAAAAAAAAAAAAAAAAATCTTCATTTTGCAAAGAATTGTGGGAAAAAATGACAACATCAAAAACCTCACCATGCATCTTACTAAATACCTTGGATTGTCTACTTTCAAAAAAGGGGTCATTTGGGGGGTATTTGTACTTTCCTGACTTGTTCGGGTCGCAAGAAATGAGATAGGCCGTCAGTACATCAGGTGTGATCAATTTTTTATGATTTGCACCATAACTTGTAGACTCTCTAACTTTCACAAAGACCAAATAATATCCACTAATTTGGGTTATTTTTACCAAAGATATGTAGCAGTATAAATTGTGGCCAAAATTTATGAAGCAAAATTACTAATTTGCAAAATTTTATCACAGAAACTAAGAAAAATGCGTTTTTTTTCAAAATTTGCGGTCTTTTTTCATTTATAGTGCAAAAAATAAAAAACCCAGAGGTGATCAAATACCACCAAAAGAAAGCTCTATTTGTATGAAAAAGAGGACAAAAAATTCATTTGGGTACATGACTGAGTAATTGTCATTCAAAGTGTGAGAGCGCTGAAAGCTGAAAATTGGTCTGGTCACGAGGGGGGTTTAAGTGCCCAGTTGTCAAGTGGTTAAATCCCCAAATAAATATAAAAAAAAAAAGTACACAGACTGTTTTCTGTCTACTGAGTGACTGAGGATTGTGTCCTTGGCTGGGCAGGGTGATGGATGGACCACAACTACCAGCAGTCCCTACAGGGGTACTACTACACACACATGGAGCAAGGCTCGGCCCTGCCCCCGCTCTCCTCTTCTTGGTTCAATGGCTGTTATTGACAGTAGCGTGAGCCAATGCCTCTTGCTGCTGTCTCAGTCAATGAGGAGGAAGAGACCTGAGAGAGCCACTGCTCTTGAGCGCAGCACTGGATTGACATGGGGCTCAGGTAAGTATAAGGGGGGCTGCTGCACAAAGAAGGTTTTTTACCTTCATGCAAAGAAAACATGAAGGTAACAAACCTTGAGCCTTTAAAACCTCTAGAAATGTAAGCAATCAGTCAGACAGGCTCAAATAATCACTATTGTTCTTGTTTTAGATAAGTGGCTTCTTAAGTAGTTGAGCAAGGTATTCCTTTTTCCGAGCTCATTGCTTCATCCTGAAGGCAATTATCTCACACATGCGCATCATAATACTCTAATAGGTCTTTGGCCACCATGAGGTTTCCCATAAGTGTTTTAGGGCACCATGCAACTGTCCCTGTGGCAGAAAATCTTCTGAGCACTGTACAACGTTTTACAAACTAGCATGTTTATGGATATGTTGAGGGAAAGTAACTGCCCCAGGCAGGTACTAATACAGCTTATCACAGACGAGAACAATACTAACACCAGGACAAGTTTTCCAACCGGTTTGATATTTCCCCAAAAGCTGTTGACCAGCGGGTGTTCACTTGTCCATTTAAAAATTAGATCATCACTTCATTGCTATGGACTGCTTAGAACAGGGTCCAAACTAGAACCCTATGCTGGATCTGACCGATACCAGAAAAAATATTTTTATGGTAAGTGCTGTAGGTCAGTCTGCGGGATGTTTTTGTAGAACCAGATCTGTGCATCTCTCTAGTCCTCTCCTATACTGTGACTGGGGACATTTTCTGGCTAGTTTGGGTAATTATATGCACAGATATCGACACAACACATATATCAGCTTTCGTGACTGTAATGTGACTGTGATGTAAACCTATACTTGTAGAAATACAGAAGCTTCAATTGCTGGCCTCTCCTACTTACAGTGCTACTTGCCTGATTGTCTTCATGATCCAAAGCCTTCAATACTTTCAATAAAATGAGCCACATCAAGTATGCACATCAAGATTCCCTACTTTACTGTCTGAATGCTTGTTCCAGGTTATTGTCTGTGAAAGGGAAAATCCAGAGCAAGTACAAGGCTGTTGCTGAAACGCGCCAGCTGTTTTGCTTGTCACTTTTTAAACCGACCATTAAAATCGCTATATGTTCTGAACCGGATCTTGGCCGGTTCAGCAGGAACTGGCTGAGATTCAAACCGTGTATTTGCAGGCTGAATGTACCAAGTTGATCAATCAACTTGGGTACAACCAGCATGCCAGGTTTTACCTGCGGTTATCGCTAGCGGCTGCAAAAGTTGCTAGCAATAATCACTGTCTTCTCCTAACAAGGAGGGCTTCCCCCACCAAGAGAAAACAATGGCTCGGCAGGAGGGATTCCCTCATCAACACTGTCTGTGTTGATGGGGGAATCAAGCTAATTTCTTTCCTGTAGGAAAGAAATTCGCTCCATGTATGGCCGGCCTTAGGAAATGGAGACAATTGGGAACTTGACTATGAAATAGACACGCAGTTCTCCTGGCATGGTTGTTCATTTAACAAATTCAGTGATATTGTGGTCACTCATATTGTACATCAATCTCTTTTCATGCGTGACCACTTTATATAACTTGATTACTTAAAGTGTACGTAAATCCTATTGAATATATCATTGAAAATGTTCCTGTTTCATAAGTTTAAAAAATGCCTATTAAAGTGTTACTAAACCCAGGACTCTGCATTCACTATATCTGGTCTCCCACAGTACATAGAACATGAAAATGCAATCATTTTAGTAAATTTTAACTGATAAATATCTTTTTTCATCAGCTATATAGAACTGTGCAATCTTGTGACTTCTATCAGTGTGTGCTTGTAGGAGGAGTTTTAATTTCTCCCACAATTGTCCTATCAGGCTTCAAGACCCCTGATTCTCTGTCTGGACATGTCTGAACAGTGCTGATTGGCCCTGTGCTGATCACATGCACCCTCCTAAGATAAAAAAAAAACTGTCTAGCAATACACACCAAACTGAGCAGCCTGACTCCATAGACTGTAAATATTAGGTCATTTTTTGGAGTCTGTGGAAGAAGGAGATGATCAGAGAAGACAGGATCAAACAGCCTTTTTACACAATGCTGAGGATTAACCCCTTAGGTTCCACAGTGAGTATAACAAGCATGCTTTGCTGCATATACCGACTGATTTTACTGTTGTGGGTTTAGTAACACTTTAATCATTCACCTGGGGTGGCATCTTTATAGTTAACATACTGTTCCATATTTCAACCACCCACCACCACACATTTGTGGGGAAGAGACCCTTGCCCTCTCAACATTGCAATAAGCTGCTGTGTTTGGAAGCTGGCAGTGGGTTATAGGGTGAGGAGGATGACAGGGGGTAGGGTGTCAGCAAGGTGGCTTTGGGGTGCCAGGTGTGATTAGGATGACAGGGGGTAGGGTATTAGCAAGATGGCAGTGTTTTGCCAGGTGTGATGAAGATGAGGATGACAGGGGGTAGTGTATTAGGAAAGTTGCAGTGGGGTGCCAGGTGTGATGAGGATGAGAGGGGGTAGGTTGTTACCAATGTTGTAGTGGGGTGCCAGGTGTGATGAACATGAGGATGACAGAGGGTGGGGTGTTAGCAAGGTATCAGTGGGGTACAAAGTATGATGAAGATGAGGATGACAAGGGGTGGGGTGTTAGCATGGTTGCAGTGGGGTGCCAGGTGTGATAAACATGGGGATGAGGATGACAGGGGGCAATGTGTTAGCGAGGTTGCAGTCAGGTGCCAGGTGTGATAAGGATGACAGGGGGTGGGGTGTTAGCAAAGTTGCAGTGGGTTGCCAGGTGTGATGAACATGAGGATGAGGATGACAGTGGGTGGGTTGTTAGCAAGGTTGTAGTTAGTTGCCACGTGTGATGAGGATGAGTATAAGGATGACAGGGGGTGGGGTATTAGCAAGATATCAGTGGGGTGCCAGGTGTGATGAGGATGATAGTGGGTGGAGTGTTAGCAAGGTTGCAGTGGGGTGCCAGGTGTGATGAGGATGAGGATGAAAGGGGTAGTGTGTTAGAACGGTTGCAGTGGGGTGCCAGGTGTAATGAGGCTGACAGGGGGTAGGGTGTTAGCATGGTGGTAGCAACTTGTGGTCGGACTTTAAAGGCACAACAAACAGTAGAGATATACAAAAATATTATCATTTTTTGAAATTATATATATATATATATATATATATATATATATATATATATATATATATATATATATATAATACAAACAACAGGAACATGAAAGAAACATCGATAAAAATCATATATACAAAAAACAATCTATATATGATATGAGCCCTAATGCGTCATGACGCATTAGGGCTCATATCATATATAGATTGTTTTTTGTATATATGATTTTTATCGATGTTTCTTTCATGTTCCTGTTGTTTGTATTATATATATATATTTCAATAAATGCTAATATTTTTGTATATTTCTACTGTTTGTTGAACATGGGGATGAGGATGACAGGGGGGAAGGTGTTAGCAAGGTTGAAGTCGGGTGCCAGGTGTGATGAGGATGACAGGGGGTAGGTTTTTAGCAAGGTTGCAGTGGGTTGCCAGGTGTGTGTATATATATATATATATATATATATATATATATATATATATATATATATATATATATATATATATATATATTATATTATATATATATTTTAAAATTGGCCCTTTAAAAAAAATTGGAAAAAAAAGGTCTATATGTGCACTGTGTTCGGACACAGCGCACGTATGGGAAGCACCACGTCTATGCGATCACAAGATTGCAGACGTGGCGCTTCATTTGCAGGCTTTTGTCCCGCCTTGCAACGCATTCCGAAGTGCCGAGTAGCTTCCGCCCGTCGCTTGTAGTATCTATTACCACGGCCTGGCAGTTTGATTGACATGAGTTAGATGTCACTTCCTGTTCTCTCTCCCACATTGCGCCCGAGAGAGAAAACCGGAAGTATGAGGAGCGGACTCCTCCATCACCGCTGCCAGTGCCCGTCTGAAGGAGACACTGCAGGATAGGACACCACAGCAAGGTAAGTGCGGCTGTGCTGGTCTGGAGCTCCAGCAGAGAAAGGGGGAGGGGGTTTGATGGGACACAGGCTGCATTTGATGGAACACAGGCTGCATTTGATGGGACACAGGCTGCATTCGATGCGGCTCAGGCTGCATTTGGTGGGATACAGGCTGCATTTGGTGGGACACAGGCTGCATTTGGTGGGACACAGGCTGCATTTGATGGGGCACAGGCTGCATTTGATGGGGCACAGGCTGCATTTGATGGGACACAGGCTGCATTTGATGGGACACAGGCTGCATTTGATGGGACACAGGCTGCATTTGCATACCTCCCAACTCTCCCGAGATTTTGAGGGACTGTCCCTGATTTGGAGCAATGTCCCTCATTCCTTCTCATTTGTCCCTCATTTTGGTCTGAGCTATATAGTTGTATATTAAATGCACTTTTTATCTATCAAAAAGTGTTTCACAGCGCTAAACCTTTCATCTGATTTGTAAATGGCTGCATTTCTAAATTCTAAAAGCCAATATAAAGGAATAGTAGTGGTTAAAAAAAGCACTTGTGGGTTTATCCAATCTTGTTTGTTTTTTTTGTACAATTCTCCGTTAAGGGGGCGTGGCAAGGGGCGTGTCCTATGCCTGCATACTTTTGCTGATAGGTGTCCCTCATTCCCTTCTCAAAAAGTTGGGAGGTATGCATTTGATGGTACACCGGCTGCATTTGATGGCACACCGGCTGCATTTGATGGGACACAGGCTGCATTTCATGGGACAGTGAGGCTGCAATTGATGGGCACAGTGACTGCATAAGATGGGCACAGTGGCTGCATAAGATGGGCACAGTGGCTGCATAAGATGGGCACAGTAGCAGTATTTGATGGCACAGTGGCAGCATTTGATGGCACAGTGGCAGCGTTTGATATGGCACAGTGGCTGCAATTGATGGGCACAGTGGCGGCGATTGATGGGCACAGTGGCGGCGATTGATGGGCACAGTGGCTGCGATTGATGGTTTTTTTTTTTAGAACTTGTTTGCGTGTTTGCGCCCAGCTGCCACTGGGGTGGGGTGTTAACAAGGTATCAGTAGGGTTCCAGGTGTGATGAAGATGAGGATGACAGGGGGCGGGGTGTTTGCAAGGTTGTAGTGGGGTGCCAGGTGTGATCAATATGAGGATGACAAAGGGTGAGTTGTTAGCAAGGTATCAGTGGGGTACCAAGTGTGATGAAGATGAGGATAACAGGGGTGGGGTGTTAGCATGGTTGCAGTGGGTTGCCAGGTGTGATGAACATGAGGAGGAGGATAACAGGGGGTGGGGTGTTAGCAAGGTACCAGTGGGGTGCCAGGTATGATGAAGATGAGGATGAGGATGACAGTGGGTGGGATGTTAGCAAGGTATCAGTGGGGTGCCAGATGTGATGAGGAAGATAGGGGGTAGTGTGTTAGGAAGGTTGCAGTGGGGTGGGAGGAGGAGGATGACAGGGGGTAGTGTGTTAGCAAGGTGGGATGAGGATGACAGGGGGGAGAGAGAGTGAGTAGAAAAGAGGAATGGCACAGAAAGGGAAAGAAGGATCACAAATATTAAAAAAAGAAAACATAACACATTTTGGCATGATCTGTATTTTTTATGAATTTAGAAATTGGGAAATAAATGTATTTTTTAAAGTTTAGAAATACCTATTGCCTCAATATGCACATCTGCAGGCTGTAACTGATGCTGTTGAGAGGTCAAAAAAGAATGCTGCAAAAACACGTACAGTGGTGTTATCCCATTTATGGGTCCGCTTTCAGGTACAAGTGGTCTCTGCGACAGATTCCCCGGAAGATCACTTTTATCGACAGTGGGAGAGGTGCCCTTCCCACGGCTCCCCGCTTACAGGAGCTGTCGGTAGCGGCAGAGATGATTAGGTCCTCTCCCCTCTGAGACACGGAGCTGAGTGAGGGAAAGATGGCCCCCACTCGGTTCCATACCATTGGATGACAGAAGCGACAAACGTCACTTCCGCCTAATGGTCTTAAAGGGGACATTTTTTTTTATTGAAAAAAATTTTTTTTTTATTGCTTTAAAGTGTAAATGTGAGATCTGAGGTCTTTTTGACCCCAGATCTCACATTAAAGTGGTCCTGTCATGCTTATTTTCTATTACAAGGGATGTTTACATTCCTTGTAATAGGAATAAAAGTGACCCAATTTTTTTTTTTTAAAGACAGTGTAAAAAAAAAAAAAAAAAAATTTAAAGTGCCCCGTTCTGCCGAGCTCACACGCAGAAGCGAATGCATATGTAAGTCGCGTCCACATATGAAAACGGTGTTCAAATGTGAGGTATCGCCGAGATTTTTAGAGCGAGAGCAATAATAATAGCCCAAGACCTCCTCTGTAACTCAAACTGATAACCTGTAGTAATTTTTAAACTTTGCCTATGGAGATTTTTAAGGGTCAAAGTTTGCTGCCATTCCACGAGCGGGTGCAATTTTGAAGCATGACATGTTGGGTATCAATTTACTCGGCGTAACATTAACTTTCACAATATAGAAAAAAACTGGGCTAACTTTACTTTTGTCTTATTAATTTTTCCCACAAAATTGCGCTTGTAAGATCGCTGCGCAAATACGGTATGACATAAAGTATTGCAACGACCGCCATTTTATTCTCTAGGGTGTCTGAAAAAATATATATAATGTTTGGGGGTTCTAAGTAATTTTCTAGCAAAAAAAAAAAACAACAAGTTTGAAAAATAGGCCTGGTTCTTAAGTAGTTAAAGATGACTTGCTAGACTTACCAGGCTTCACAGGAGTGTTGCACTATCATCCTAGATTAAGGTGATCTACAATTCAAGGACCTATATCTGTTTATCCCAGCCGTAGTGTCTCAACCACTAATTAGCTAGTATTGTTCACTTTATTTTCCCTACATTAACCAACAGGCCATTTTTTTGATCCCATGCTCTTTTGAGATCCCAGGCGGCCATTCACAGTGAAACTGTAAGATACCCCCATTTTAATACCAGAATTTGGGACCTTTTGCCATTTTTCTCCTTTTTCATATGCCTTTGTTGCATTAATGCAAGTTAATTGCATATCAGTTTCACTGTGAGTGGTAGGCTGATGTCCAAATATTCTGTGTTTTGGTTTTTGATTGTGTTTGTGTATTGTTTTGTATATGTGTCTTTTTCTTTTCTTTTTTTTCTGAATGTGTCTACAAGACCATTCTTCTTTGGGGGACCTCTCCGTCTTGAGAAGTTTGTTGTGTGAAGCTGCATCAATATTTACATTTGCATTTTAAATCTATGTAGTGTGTGCCCGGAGTGGGACCAATAAATTTTGTAATTTTATAGAACCATACCCAGATTTAGACTTTTTGTTGCAGAAGTAGCCGCTTTCAGATCCTGGTAGGAATACCAGGATTTTTCTCATATGTTTGTTGCACAGTTGCAGCAAGTCCGCATTGCATGACTCCAGATCAACTTTCTTTGCAAACATCCTGCAAGTCTGCTGTAAGTTCTGGTTCAGTTATGTTGTGCTATAGTCATCCCACCACAGGGGGTCACTGTGGCTGGCAAAGCTCTTGCTGTAAACTCCCCACTGCAATATTGCTCTTTCTAGAGACTTGCCACGCAAATTTGCTACAAATTGGAAAAGTGTCAACTAGAACTTGTGCTTCAAGTGCTCTGCAAGTGTACAACTTGCCAGTGATAATGTGCAGCAAGTTAACAGACTTACAATTCAAAACTGCCACAAATTTGCGGCAAGTTATCCTTGTTATCTGGGTAGGCATGCAGAGGGCGGACACTCCCAGCAAGAGCTTATCTAATTTTTTTGGGAGAATGGTAGAAAAGCTAAACACAACCAATTTTTTATTCTTCTCACTCCAATCAGCATTTACCATCCTTTCTTGACTTACAGCGATCTTGTCAATAGATTTGCCCAGAAAGATATCGCTGTAAAAGAAGACAGTAAATACTTACCTCTCCTGCTGCTGTTGCTATTGAATGAAGCTAATTTGAAGGAAAATCCTCCTCTGAAGGCTGCACAGACACTGACACTTCCTGGATTGTCAATTTACTGGGTCCTTCCCTGCACTCAGTAGTAGGGATGAGCTTCATGTTCGAGTCGAACCCATGTTCGACTCGAACTTCGTCTGTTCACCCGTTCGCCGAATTGCGAACGATATGGGCCGTTCGCGCCAAATTCGTGTGGCGTGTCACGGCCCATAATTCACTGCGCATCACAGTGCATTGCTGGCTGATGATTGGCCAAGCATGCACTATGACCCGCATGCTTAGCCAATCACAGCGCCGTCAGTAGAGAGAGCTGTAATTGGCCAAAGCCAGGGTGGCTTTGGCCAATTATGGCTCAGGGTGTTTAGAACACGCCCCACACTATATAAGGCCGCCTGCACGGCGGCCCTGTGTAGTGTGTGTTCCGGCGTTGAAAGAGAGATATACAGAGAGACAGTGTCATTTCATTTGAGTTAGCTAGATTAGGCAGGACAATCAGTGAGTTAGCTGCACTTACAGTGTATTGTGTATATATATGCATCCCAGGTGTTGTATATATATATATATATATATACACTGTACTCAGTTTAGCTAGATCCGTTCCTGTTATCTTCTTACTGACAGGCAGGCTTGTCTTGTTACAGTATTTACAGCTACCTAAAGAAAATTGCTGGTGTTCTTTTGATCCTATTAGTACCACAGTCAGGCAGCTAGACTATTTACAGTTAGTGCGGTGCGTCCTGCTCACAGTGTTCAGCTAAAACTACAAGTTAGTGCGGTGCGTCCTGCTCACAGTGTTCAGCTAAAACTACAAGTTAGTGGGGTGCGTCCTGCTCAGTGTTCAGCTAAAACTACAAGTTAGTGCGGTGCGTCCTGCTCACAGTGTTCGCTAAAACTACAAGTTAGTGTAGTGAGACCTGCACAGTGTTCATCTAAAGCTACAAGTTAGTGCAGTGCGTCCTGCTCACAGTGTTCAGCTAAAACTACAAGTTAGTGTAGTGAGACCTCTGCACAGTGTTCATCTAAAGCTACAAGTTAGTGCAGTGCATCCTGCTCACAGTGTTCAGCTAAAACTACAAGTTAGTGGGTGCGTCCTGCTCACAGTGTTCAGCTAAAACTACAAGTTAGTGCGGTGCGTCCTGCTCACAGTGTTCAGCTAAAACTCCAATTAGTGTAGTGAGACCTCTGCACAGTGTTCATCTAAAGCTACAAGTTAGTGCAGTGCGTCCTGCTCACAGTGTTCAGATAAAACTACAAGTTAGTGCGGTGCGTCCTGCTCACAGTGTTCAGCTAAAATTACAAGTTAGTGGGGTGCGTCCTGCTCACAGTGTTCAGCTAAAACTACAAGTTAGTGCGGTGTGTCCTGCTCACGGTGTTCAGCTAAAACTACAAGTTAGTGGGGTGCGTCCTGCTCACAGTGTTCAGCTAAAACTACAAGTTAGTGCGGTGCGTCCTGCTCACAGTGTTCAGCTAAAGCTACCTGTAGAAGGTTTGTGGTGTTTTCCTGATCCTATCACTACCGTAGGCAGCTAAAAAAGCTACAAGTTAGTTTTTTGTGAGCTCTGCACAGTGTTCAGCTAAAGCTACCTGTAGAAGGTTGGTGGTGTTCTCATACTACAGGCAGGCAGTTGATTTTGCTAGCTGCAGTATCAGTACATATATATATATATATATATATATATATATATATATATATATATATATATATATATATATATATCTCCCAGCTTAGTGCAGCTACAGGCCATTAGTATGTCTGGAAGGCCAAGAAGGAGAGTCAGACAGTCACAAGCCAATAAGAGAGGGCAAGCAGGCTCTGTCTAGTGCTGGTCGTGGAGACGGTGCATTCTCATCAGCACGTGGCCGTGGGACACGCTTGGCCTTTTTTTCGGCAGCTGGCCATGTTGAGCCGCAACATGCGGAAGACTTGGTCGAGTGGATGACCAAGCCGTCCTCATCCTCCTCATCCTCTCTCACCCATGCCCAGGGTACTTTGTCTGGCAAAGCAGCAGCCTCTTCCCTCGGCTCAATGTCATCAGTGACTCCTTCCCTAGCCCCACCATGTCCACCTGAGGAGTCCCTCGAACTGTTTGACCACAGTGTTGGGTACATGCTCCAGGAGGATGCCCAGCATTTGGAAGGCTCTGATGATGATACTGAGCTCGATGAAGGCAGTAACATGAGCACGGACAGAGGGGGTGCCCAAGAAGGACAGCAATCTGGCAGTCATGCTCCCCCTGCTGCAGCATACTGCCAGGTTTGCTCCAGTGATGAGGAGGGAGGGGATGATGAGGTCACTGACTCAACGTGGGTGCCTGATAGGAGAGAGGAGGAGGGGAAGGAGGAGGAGGCGGCACATCACCAAAGAGGCAGGATGCCCTCCAGGGGCCAGCCTAAGGGCAGCACATTGACTGCATCACACCCCAAAGCTCCACATGTGCAGGGCGCTGCAGTCTCTGCACGTTATTCAAAAAGTTCTTTGGTGTGGGACTTTTTTGAGACGAGTGCATCAGATCGCACCGCTGCTATTTGCAACATATGTCTCAAGCGTATGTCGCGTGGCCAAAACATCTCCCGCTTGGGTACCACATGCTTGACCAGACATATGTTGACCTGCCATGCAGTTCGTTGGCAAGCGTATCTAAAAGACCCACACCAAAGAACAAAGAGGACCTCTCCTTGCTCATCATCAGCTGAGATCTCCAACCCCACTATACCTTCAGTCCTCTCTGAGACCTGCACTGAGAGGAATGAAGGTGTAGAATTAGGTGTGTCACAGCCAAGTACTTGTGGGCAATCTGCTTTTGGTACACCGACGTCAGATTGTACCAGGCAAATTTCCCTGCCCCAGCTGCTGCACCGCCGAAAGAAGTTTGCTCCCAGCCATCCACATGCCCAGCAGTTGAATGCTAGCTTGGCAAAATTGCTGGCACTTCAACTGCTGCCTTTTCAGTTGGTAGACTCTGCCCCCTTCCGTGAGTTTGTGGAATGTGCAGTTCCTCAGTGGCAGATACCCAAACGCCACTTTTTCTCATGGAAGGCGATTCCGGCTCTCTACCGGCATGTGGAAGGCAAAGTCCATGCCTCGCTGGACAGGGCGGTCAGCGGTAAGGTGCATATTACCGCTGACTCATGGTCCAGCAGGCATGGACAGGGACGTTACCTAAGTTTCACGGCGCATTGGGTGACTCTGCTGGCAGCTGGGAAGGATGCAGGACAAGGTGCAGTAGTGTTGGAGGTTGTTCCTCCAACACGCCTCCAAAATGCTAATGATTGTGACACACCTCTCTCCTCCAACCCCTCCTCTTTTTCTTCCTCCATGGCCTCTTCCTGTGCTTTGTCCTCGGAACCAGCGGTGCTCCGTAGCCGTTCAAGGGGCTACGCAAGTACACAGGCCAAAAGATGCCATGCGGTGCTTGAGCTGGTGTGCTTGGGGGACAGGAGCCACACTAGGGCAGAGGTTCTGTCAGCTCTGCAGGGGCAGGTTCAGAGGTGGTTGACGCCACGCCAACTTAAGGCAGGAATGGTGGTTTGCGACAATGGCACCAACCTCCTCTCTGCCCTCCGACTGGGACAAATGACCCATGTGCCCTGTTTGGCTCACGTCCTTAACTTGGTGGTGCAGCAGTTCTTGAGCAGGTACCCGGGCTTACAGGATGTCCTGAGGCAGGCCAGGAAAGTCTGTGTGCATTTCTGCCGGTCATATAATGCCAGTGCTCGGCTGGCGGACCTCCAAAAGGAGTTTAACCTGCCCAAGAACCGCCTAATCTGTGACATGCCCACCAGGTGGAACTCAACGTTGGCCATTCTGCAGCGGTTTCACACGCAGCAGAGGGCCATCAATGAGTACCTGTGCGACTATGGCAACGGGACAGGGTCAGGGGAGCTTGTTTTTTTTTCCCCACGCCAGTGGGCCATGATCAGGGATGCATGCACTGTCCTGTCACCATTTGAGGAGGCCACGAGGATGGTGAGCAGTGACAGTGCATGCATCAGTGACACTGTCCCCCTTGTCCACCTGTTGGAGCACACGCTGCGCGGAATAATGGACAGGGCACTTGAGGCAGAACAGAGGCAGGAAGAGGAGGACTTCCTTAGCTCTCAAGGCCCCCTTTATCCAGACAGTGTTCCTGCATGCCTGCCGATCACACAGGAAGAGGATGAGGAGGAGGAGGAGGAGGAGGAAGAGGAAGATTGTGTCAGTATGGAGGTGGAGCCTGGCACTCAGCAGCAGTCTTTAAGGGATCAGTCCCAAGAAACACATGGACTTGTACGTGGCTGGGAGGAGGTGGCTGCGGACCATGTCGTCCTTAGTGACCCAGAGGACTCCGGACCGAATGCCTCAGCAAACCTACGCTGCATGGCCTCCCTGATCCTGCAAAGCCTGCGTAAGGATCCTCGTGTTTGTGGTATCAAGGAGAAGGACCAATACTGGCTGGCAACCCTCCTTGATCCACGTTACAAGGGTAAGGTTGCGGACCTTATCTTGCCATCGCAGAGGGAGCAGAGGATGAAACATCTTCGGGAGGCCTTGCAGAAAGGTCTGTGCAACGCGTTCCCAGAGACTGGGAGGTTACAAACTCCTGTTTCTGGACAACGTGTTGCTGAGGCTTCGGTCAGTCAAAGAAGTAGCGGTGGAGAAGGTGGCCGTCTGACCGATGCGTTCAGACAATTTTTTGGTCCGCAGCCCCAAGGTATGATCGGTTCCAGCAACCATCGCCAGCGTCTGTTTTACATGGTGCAGGAATACCTAGGGGCAAGATCTGACTTGGACACCTTTCCCACCGAAAATCCTCTGGGTTACTGGGTCTTGAGGATGGATCACTGGCCAGAGCTTGCACAGTATGCAATTGAGCTACTGGCCTCTCCTGCATCCAGCATTCTTTCGGAACGCACAGTCAGTGCTGCTGGAGGCTTTGTAACCGATCACAGGGTGCGTCTGTCCACCGACTCGGTCGATCGACTGACCTTCATAAAAATGAATCAGTCTTGGATCACCACCAGCTACCAAGCACCTGATGCTGATGTAACCGAATAATTTTTTCTGAAATCTCAGATCCCTTCAAAGTCTGCTTATGCTGATGCTGAGTGACTATCCCTGAGTAATTATCCTCTTCCTCCTCAATGATCACGCTGATAGCTTGTAAGAACATTTTTGGTTCTGGGCGCCACCACCAGTGCCTAAGGCCCAATTTTTTGTGTAATTACAATTTTTGATGCAATACTTTGCAGCAGGGCTCGTTTCTGCGTTACAACTAGAGTATCTGTGAGGGGTTGCAGTGTTGTGGCACCAGCACCAGTGCCTAAGGCCTAATTTTTCAGCCCCTGTTCAACAGGGGCATGTAATTACAATTCTTGATCTAATATTTCACAGCAGGGCCCATTTCTGCACCCACCAACAGTGAGTGAGGACTTACAGTGTTGTGGCACCAGCACCACCACCACCACCAAAGGCCCAATTTTTCTGCCCTTGTTCAACAGGGGCATGTAATTACAATTCTTGATCTAATATTTCACAGCAGGGCCCATTTCTGCACCCACCAAGAGCGAGTGAGGACTTACAGTGTTGTGGCACCAGCACCACCACCACCACCACCAAAGGCCCAATTTTTCTGCCCTTGTTCAACAGGGGCATGTAATTACAATTCTTGATCTAATATTTCACAGCAGGGCCCTGTGAGGGCTTACAGTGTTGTGGCCACAACAACACCTAAGGCCCAAATTTCTGCTGAGTATATAGGGCAGGCCCCTACTTTCAAACATCTAACTTACAAACGACTCCTACTTGCAAACGGAAGGAGACAACAGGAAGTGAGATGAAATCTACCCCTAGGAAGGGAAATTCTCTCCTGTAAGAGTTAATATGGGAAAAACATTTCTCCTTTCCACTGATGCTTTCCAATCCTTGTTCCACAAAAAAACCCAAATTTTCAAAAAACATTTGTCATTGGGACAAAAAGTGAGGTGAAATCTTCTGAAGAGGAGGACAGACAGCAAAACAAATGTCACAGGGGTGATAACCCTTCCCTATGTTTTCCAAAAAGCTTAAAAAAGATTTTTTGGCTGGAGCTAAACACGTTAAAAATGTACCCGTTCAAAATTACAAACAGATTCTACTTAACAACAACCCTACAGTCCCTGTCTTGTTTGCACCGCCTGTATACTGCTGTTCAGAGTATATAGGGCCTGGTGGCCCCACACCTTTCCTTATTTTAATTTGGGTGCGGGGTTCCCCTTAATATCCATACAAAACCCAAAGGGCCTGGTAATGGACTGGGGGGTACCCATGCCGTTTGTCTCACTGATTTTCATCCATATTGCCAGGACCCGACATTACATTAAACCCGCAAGCAGTTTTAAATGAGATTTTTTCCTTTAAAAATGACATTTTGTGCAGGGACTGTTCTAAACACGGGAAACACGCGCCACTTTACAGGCATACTATAGACACACCCCAGGTACGATATTTAAAGGAATATTTCACTTTTTTTTTTTTTACTTTAAGCATCATTAAAATCACTGCTCCCGAAAAAACGGCAGTTTTTAAAAGTTTTTTTTGCATTGATACATGTCCCCTGGGGCAGGACCCGGGTCCCCGAACCCTTTTTAGGACAATACCATGCAAATTAGCCTTTAAAATGAGCACTTTTGATTTCGAACGTTCGAGTCCCATAGACGTCAATGGGGTTCTAACGTTCGTGCGAATTTTCGGTCCGTTCGCAGGTTCTGGTGCGAACCGAACCGGGGGGGTGTTCGGCTCATCCCTACTCAGTAGTTTCTTCTGCTGACCGCCATATTACTACTGCGATTGCATTTCATACTAGTAGTACACCTGGCAGTATTAGTATTGCCTTCCCCCACCCCAGCCTCCTGAAGGTTTCTATTGGTCCATCACTATGATGAATAGCCTTTCTGGCAAATTGGGGCTTAAGAGAAGTGGAAGGGGGTGGGACCAGTACTTGATGCTACTAGACATTGTCAAAACGTTTAATGTGGTAACAAATGGTTCTGAAAGTTTTACTTCTAATTCCGCGTACACACGACTGGACTTTACGGCATACTTGATCCTGCGGACCAGAGTCCGTCGGACAATTCGATCGTGTGTGGGCTCCAGCGGACTTTTTTTTCCCCAAAAATCGACGGACCTAGAAATGAAACATGTTTTAAATCTTTTCGACGGACTTGAGTCCGGTCGAAAAGTCCGCTCGTCTGTATGCTATTCCGACGGACAAAAACCAACACTAGGGCAGCTATTGACTACTGGCTATGAACTTCCTTGTTTTAGTCCGGTCGTACGTCATCACGTACAAATCTGTCGGACTTTGGTTGATCGTGTTGGCAAGTCAGTTCATTCGGAAAGTCCGCGTAAAGTCCGTCAAAAAGTCCGCAGGACAAAGTCTGACGTAAAGTCAACTTGTGTGTACGCGGCATAAGAAGTCCATAGGCTTGAAATGGCAGGTGGCTTATCTTACAGTGATTGTAAACGAGCACCTTGTGAAACAAACCATTCAGTTTAAAATAGAAATTAAGGGCAAAACATTTTTGTATAGATATAAAAAAATTATAAATACCTTTTTTTCCCCTTTTTTTATAAGTGATCACATTCCCTCAGTTCTCAGCTGCATAAGAGCTGGGGAGGGGGGGGAGAAGCAGCATCACACTGAGCTTGCCAGTGAATGGCTGTGCAGCGGGGGCGTGTCAGGACAAGTCTGATCATTGAAGGAGAGCAGAGTTCCCAGCATAGCTAGAAAACTGATCACCGTGTGCCCTCCTGCTTAGTGTGGTCAGTTTTTTTATAGGAAAGCAGAGGTACTGGCAGGGACACCAGGGATTTCACATATGTAGCACCCTTGTTAGTGTAGGAAAATTACATTTGGCTCAAAGCTAAGCCTGAGCTGTGAATCTGGGTCAGGATTCAGTGAGTCAGGGCTGGGTGACTCATTCTGACAGCTCCTCTGGTGCCTCCCCTGGTCTGAAAGGTTGTAGAAACTAGCTAGTAAGTGGAGGTTAGGAGGAGATATAATATTTTTGAGGAATATTATTTAGGAGGATTATGAGGAGTTGGAATATTTATGAGAGCTTCAGCCAATCTCCAGTAAAAGGCTAGCAGAGGGCAGGCCACCTCAAAAATAATAAGGAGCCATGCCAGTCAGGAAGTCGGGTGGAAGATGGAGAAGAGGGGCTGAAGAGGGTGTCGGTAGCCCTCAGGGTTGCCCCCTAGCCTGGGGGGGTGACCTTGGGCTGGGCTTGGGGCCTGGAAGGATCCCGCCATAACACATGGAGAAAGCCATTCCTGGAGGCATGGGAGCAAGGAGGGAGGACAGCAGGAGCAGGTCAGCATGTCTGGGAGATCTCCCGAAAGTCAGCCGGGTGGGCTGGTGAAGAGTCAGTCTGGAGAACTGTGGAAAGAAGTTAGCCTGGAGGGCTAGTGAAAGAGGCAACTGCAGCCAGGTGGGTTGGCAGTGCTGGAAGAGGTGGTGCTAGGATCAGTAGCCACAGGAGGAAATGTGCCAGCTGTTTCATGGTATTTTTTGCTACACTACAAGGGGCCTGAGTGTAATGGGCCATCGCTCAAACATCTGACAGAGAGTTTGTCAGATATCCAAACAGTGATTCAGCTGGTATCTGCAAGCAATAGTGTGCTGAAGGAAGAGGTTGGAGCTGTATATTGAGGCTGTATATAGGAACAATGTCCCTGAAGTTTTGCTAAAGTCAAGTGGGCATCCCATAACCTCCCATCCCTATCCAAGTTATTAACCCTCAATAAATAACAAAATCAAAGTCACGGACTGTTCTCTGTCTCTGAAGTGCCTGTGAAAATTCGGTGTGCCTGGCTGTGCAGGGCGGGAGATCGCAGTTTAACTGCCGCTCCTTAGGAGGTGCGCTACACATAAAGGAAGCAATACAAAGAGAACAGGATACTTTCTCATACAAGTGCATGGTACACATATCAGGAATATGAAGTGTTGGGGGTAACAAACGATTTAAGGCTTTTGGCCAAATTGGGAGTCAATCTTGCGTCTATGGTGGCAGGCAAGAACTTACCATCAACAACTCTTTAGGAAAATATCAAACAAGTTATAAACCTAGTCCCAATCTCTTTTGTCCTCCATTTTGTTCTACGGACCATAAATAATCCACTCAAATATGAATGAATTGGCAGACTTTAGCTAATGTCTATGTGGTGCTTAGTAAGCTGATGCTGGGATAAAAGCAATTTAAATTAAAGGATAAATTCACTTTTACAAAAAAAAAAAAATGCACATTTTTTTGCAAGTGAAATAATATGCATTTATTATTTTTTTGTTAGGGACCTGTAAAGCATTGCACCCACGATCAGCAGATCCTGGGTGTAATGCCATGGTCCTGCAGACTGTCTGTGTAGCTGTCTGCCTGTACCTCTGATACGTGCAGACAGTTACTGAGTGACAGGAAACTCCATGAACTACCTAGAGTGATCAACCGCGCCCTGGTAGTTCGTTGAGAAATACAAGCCGACAGCCGCAAAAGATGGTGGGACTTGTAGTTTTCCCATTCACAAAACACTGTGAATGAATGATACAGGCGCGTGGGCAGAGCCCCGCATGGCTGCGGTTTTTCTAGATTGTGACAGCGAGCCGGGGCAGACTCGCTGTCAAATCAGTGGACTTGTGGAGGGGGGGTGCGGGGGCCGGTGCATTTGTAACATGTAACATGTTACACCCTGAATATGGGTGTAACATATGTAGCCGAGTCCCGGGCCCCCAGAGGCCTAATGGTGACCTCCAGAGTTAGGGACAGCTGACATCCTTCTGTGTAGAATAGGTTACAAGGCATGGTGGGTGTAATGCAAGGTAGATTCATGGGCGCCAGACACTTCTTGAATGCAAAGAGATTTATTGTCTCTTAAACGGAACTGTGGGAGAGAGGGTTTAGGGCCAGGACACCCTTAAGTGGTTGCAATGTTAATTGGCAGACTCCGAGACCTCTATAGGTAGACAGCCATGCAGGGAAAGGCACCCAGCCGGACACCACATCTGCATGTGTAGGATTGCTGTCTCCTATGGCAACAGTCTTGTAACAGTTTCTAACACAGGTTGTAATGAACTTCTTTACGTCCTCTACAATCTCTTTCTGTAGATCTTCACTCAACTGAGCTCCCAGTCTTTCACTAGACTTGCTGATCCACTGCCACTGGATCCCCTGAGCTCTTCCAACCTTCTCACTCAGTATCTTCCTCAAGCGTCACCACCGCATCCCTGCTGGGTCCCTAGCTTGGCATTCACAGATACTTCTCAAGCGTCACCCCACTGACCTGCTCGGTCCCTGGCTTGGCACACAAGACTGCTCTGCAAGCGTCACCTCTGGGTCCCTGGCTTTACACCTTGCTGAAGGTCCCCGGTTGATGAGAATGCTGCTCTGGTACTTGCTTCAATTACTCTCTGTGGTCCTCATGTAACAACGTGGATGGTCCCTTAGTGGCGACAGCTTCCCCACTACCTCCGACCACGACAGGTTCTCCAGCCGGCAGAACTGTCACTTCTGGTTGGACTGCAAGCCGCAGTCCCAACCCTACGCTGCTCTCTTGCTTCTGGATAGGCCCTCCGACAGCCTAGCAGCCAGATGTCCTTGGGATAGGCCTCAGTCTCTGGCCTAGCAGCCCGGAGCAGCACAACACACATCCGCCCAGACAGCCTTCCAGGTGGCACAGACCCCCGATCACCTGACCTCACCCAAATAAATAGGCTCTCCCAGAAGGCCAAGGGACCAAGAAAATCCCTGCCCATTGGCCCAGACACCCCATCTATTCCTAATCTGTCCTTGAAATGCCCTTGTCTTATCTAATGCCACCAGATACCTGGCCATCTAGTGACAGAAGAGAGAAGAGCAGCAATTCCAGAATTAGGGCAAAATCAATTGACCATCTATCAATCGGCCAAGGCAACTATCACTTGGCAGGTAAATTTGCTAGCTACCCTGCCAAAACATCAGGGTGCTACACATATAACATGTTACAAAACGTGAACTTATCCTTTAATTTGGGGGTCAGCAACCAGTAGATTGCAGACAGGTGACTGTTAGATCATGATCTGGGCTTGCTGACCGCCATCCCATCAATCAGAGTGCCATGCAAAGGGATTACTTATAAAGTTGGAGCTGTAGTAGGGAGCAAGAGTGGCATAAGCCGATGCCTCCTCTGTAGTGCTGGCTCCTGTTCCATGCCGAGTGATACCAACTGCACTCCACTTCTTATCCCAGCTAGCGTTCTCCAGAGTGGTGCCAGCAGCAGGAAAGAAGAGATCTTCAGGTCAGTGTGAAGCAATACACTGGGCATAATAGTATAGGGCTGCTTTTTCATTGACGCACTGCAGTTTACCCACAACGTCCGTGCAGTGTAGTGTACCTGCAGCTTTACTGTGGGTTTGCTGTGCTTAACCATAGACTTCTATTTTATCCTGCAGGTTTGGTGCACTTTCTGAAAGCAGGTGTTTTGGTGTCCTTTCAGAAAGTGCACCACACCTGCAGGATATAATAGAGGTCTATGGCAAAGCGCAGCTAACCCAGGACTGTCACAGATGTGCTGCGCTGCACCCATGGTGCAGATAAACTGCAGAACATTAGTGTGAAAGCAGCCTTATAGGGGGCTCAGAACAGTAAGGGTTCACTTACCTTTGTAGTTGGGGGGCGGGGTAAAACCCCATAATTAAGATGTGTTTTTACCCCCTGCCTCAACCGCACCCCCTTTAGCTGCAGTGGCCAGGGGTGTACACATGTGGCCGCAGCAGGAGTTATACACTCTGTCATGGTTGGTCGGTGTAGCACCTGCCAAGCATAACCCATTCAAGTGAATGAGGCCAGTCTGCAAATGCCCTGCAACCTTGTGCAGTACAGCAAACGAGAGGTTCAAGCAGGCAGAGTTGTGTTGCTTTCTCACCACCTGTTTTAACCCCTTGGACCCTGCAGAAGCATAAAGTTGCAGGGCACTTGCAGAGTGGCTCCATTTACTTGAATAGGTCGCGTTTGGCAGGAGGTAGCACCCACCTAAAGCAACAGGGGGTTTAATTTCTGTTGCAGCATGTGTACACCTTTGGCTGCTGCCTCAGGGCAGCAGGGTAGGGAATGGGGGTGATAAATCCGCAAATCAACCGCAGGGTTTTACTACTCCCCAACTTTATGTGTGAACGAGCCCTAAGGGTGCCGCTGCCGAATGCAACTAAGGCCTCATTCACAAGTGCACTGCTGCACCTCTGAAAAAGCGATCTCAGTGTGTTTGACAGGTGATGAGGAGGCAATATGTTGACTCTTCGCCCCCGGATTTAAACCCATGATTGTCGTGCATTGCACGCGATTGCAACACGGTAGTACGACAGTTAGAGGTTTAAATCAGGTGTGAGGAGGTGACACTGTGCCTAGTGATCTTTGACTTCTTCCATGTTGTTCAGGTAGATCTCCACCTCTTTAAGGTTGCCTACCCCTGCTTTCAAGTGATTGTAAAGGTAGAAGGTTTTTTTTTATCTTAATGCATAAAAAGCCTTCTGTGTGCAGCAGCCCCCCTCAGCCCCCCTAATACTTACCTGAGCTCCATCTAGATCCAGCATTGCTGTAGGAGTGTTTCGGCTGTCCAGGACTCCCCTCCTCATTGGCTAAGACAGTAGTGCAGCGCCAATGGCTCCCGCTGCTGTCAATCAAAGTCAGTCAGACAATGAGAGAAAAAGGCCATGGCTCTGTGTCTGAATTGACACGGGGAGCTGTGACTTGGCTTGGGTGCCCGCATAGCAAGCTGCTTGCTGTGCGGGCACTGAACAGGCGGGAGGGGCCTGGAGCTCCGAAGAGGGACCCGAGAAGAAGAGGATTGGGGTTGTGAAAAATCCACTGCACAGGGCAGGTATGTATAACATGTTTGTTATTTTTAGCTAAAAAAAAAATGAGACTTTACAGTCACTTTAAGTCATATACAGATAATAACACAAGTTGCATTTAAAAATAGGTTTGTGATTTTTTTTTTTTTTAATAAATACATTACTGCACCCATTGTTTTTTGTAATTATTATTATCTGCATAATTTATGTCTAAACTTCTCAGGCAAATGAAATAAACTTAGACAAATACTTAAAGCCATTTATTTTCATTTGTCATTTCACATTGTTTGTGAATTTTGCTCAAACACATATAATCAGCCATAAGGCAGTCTGTGCGTTTGGGTGATATATATATATATATATATATATATATATATATATATATCAGGTAAGGCAAAGAGGACATTAGTTAAACAGAGCATATGGACTATCACAGGACATCAGAGATCTATGGCACACCCAATAAACTGCAAAGAGGTTTTGAGAATGGATCAAAGAGTCTCCTAATGGGAAACTCTCACCTCATCCTGTTTGGTTTTTCATTGTCTCCGTAGGCTGGCTAAGTGAACACAATGGAGTATAGCACTTAAGTGGGTCATTTAGAATGGCACCTAATTATCTCTTTTGAATGGAGGTCTCGTTTAAATATGACTGATAAGGAAATTGATCACTGCTTGTAGCTCTGTCCCTTGACTTCTTGAAGTGGTAAACTGTTTGTGCTCCAGGCCTGTCCACCAACTCTGTGATGTTAATATGTAGTAGGTAGATGCCTCCATTAAATGAATAATATTATATTTCAAGTGCTTTGTAGCAGAGTCTTCAGTCTACTGAATATGTAAAGAGGTCAAGATGTGGTATGAATTTTTTATGATAGATCTGTACTCATCTTTAAATAATCTC
The DNA here is from genome assembly GCF_042186555.1 of Aquarana catesbeiana. Taxonomy (NCBI): domain Eukaryota; kingdom Metazoa; phylum Chordata; class Amphibia; order Anura; family Ranidae; genus Aquarana; species Aquarana catesbeiana. Next base: position 84,393,306 of record NC_133331.1, read on the forward strand.
TAAGTTCCTAATCAATCTAAAATGAAGCAAAGATAAGACAGTTTGATCTTAGTTGCCTGTAGCTAATACAATAGCTTTAGATAAATGGCTATCCTTCTTAGAGATGCATTTAAGCATGTCTTTTAGCAAAGCACACCCTGACACACCTACAGATATCCATACAAAAAGATTTCTGATTGTTCTGTTAAGGTTTCCATAGACATTAGACAGTAGTATCCCTTTTTAGTCGCTGGCCAAAGTAGGCAATGGCCTGAATTCTTTGGGTCACCTAAACATTGCAGGAGTTCTCCAAAAAAAAAATGTTGCTATTATTAAACAGGATTTATATAGTGCCTACAGTATGTGCGGCGCTTTACGGTATAAAGGGAGACAATACAGCTACAATACAATACAAGAGGGTTAAGACATAGCTCCCAACTGTCCCTGATTTTGAGGGACTGTCACTCATTTTGAACAATGTCCCTCTATCCCTCTTCCTTCCTCATTTGTCCCTCATTTTTGGTCTGATTTATATAGTTATATATAAATTTCACTATTTATCTAAACAAAAGTGTTTTACAGTGCTAAACCTTTCATTCAACTTCTGTATTTCTGCATCTGTAAATTGCAAAAGCCAATACAAAGGCATAGTGGTGGTAAAAAAAAAAACATTTGTGGGTTTAACAAATAATTTTTTGTATAATTCTCCTTTAAGGGGGGCGTGGCAAGGGGTGCGTCCTATGCCTACAAACTTTTAAAAAAAGGTGTCCCTCATTCCCATCTCAGAAAGTTGGCAGGTATGGTTAAGAGGGCCATGCTCATAAGAGCTTACAATCTAATAGGGAGGGGCAAGTTGTGCAATAGAAAATAACTGAGGTATGAGCTGATGAAAGAATTAAATGTTCAGTTGTTAGGTGAGTTCAGGTGGGATAGGCTTCCCTGAAGAGATGGGTTTTTAGGGATCACCTAAAGCCCTGGAGGTGACCATAGGGGGAGGAGACAAGGTTATTGTGAGGAGCAGAGAGGACGGTTTGGGTGATATTTCGAGACAAGATTGGTGATGTAGCTCGGGGCAGGATTGTAAATGGCTTTGTATGTTGTGTTAGGCCTGGTTCACACCTATGCATTTTTTAGTGCGTTTTCAGTTTTGCAGAAACACACTACAGTCCATTTAACATGGTTTCCTATGGATGTAGTTCACATCTGTACATTTTATTGAGAAAGGGCCAGGGACTTTTTTCTGGTTTTCGGTTTCATAGACTTCAATGGATGAAAAGCATGTATTGAAAAACGCAAAATATAAACTGCAACCTGCACAAGTGTGTATCGGGCCTTAGTATTTTGAATTGAATTCATTGAGCAATAAGAGGCCAGTGGAGGGATTGGCAGAATGCAGTGCGGTCACTGAGCAGTTGGTAAGGTAGATGATGTAAAAATCATCAGAAATGGAGGTAATAAAGGAAAGATTGAAATGGGAGAGATCCAAATGAGTGTAGTAATTCAAACAAAATGTTGAAGGTTCTGAAAAAGAACAGTCCATGGATAAATGTGTGTGCTCACAACTGTAGGGTTGCAAAAAGCCCAGATAGGGATCAAGTAATGAGATTTAGTTCTTGAGGAAAGTATATGTGTTTCCATGCATATATGGTGGGTGGTCTCTCTGAATTCTCCTCTGAGTATTCAGGATGATCAAATACCAGACCATATAAGGATCCCAGTGTACAATGAGGTAAAATAATTTGCATCCAAAAAGATGGAGGTGAGGTCAGCAGTGGCACCCATAGTAAAGGACAAATCTTCAAGGTGTATATATATTTTTTGGTATGTACCAAATAACAATGCCATCAATGGCCACTTCCTTAGAATCAGTATATTAAACACTAGGCAGGATAAAGAGTAATGAGTCTTGGCTGGATCCCAAATATCAATCAGTGGGTGCCTTTAAAAAACTAAAGGAGGCAGGGGGAACATTCTCAGCTTAATAGTGACTGCATCCAATCAGATGACAGTCACTGTTTGGGTATTTTGACAGCTGGTTGTCAAAGTACAATAGCTGAAGTGGGAAATTCCTTCATTTGTGCCATATAGGCTGGGGCAGGATGCACAAAAAAAAAAATCTATAAGTGTTTAGCCAGCTTACGAATAAGAAATATACTCATAATATAATAAAAGAAGGTGTCAGTGGTGAAATATACTGTATCATGTGTAAATAAATCATGTGTATAAAAAAAATATATAGAATATGCACATATAATTATCATAAATTGGACCTTACAGTTTTGACTGATGTTGTTTTAAAATTACCGATTAAAAAAAATACAATAAAAATATGATGGCATACATAATGTGTTCTTGTAATTCATATTTCAGTCGTATTTATGTGTGAATATATAAAACAAAATTGGTTTGAAAAGTTATACAATACGGATAAAACATTTTATATTAAATTTTATAAAGCTAGTAAAAAATCATTATCATATGTATTCATTGTGGTGAGGGAAATGGGACAGAGAGAAACATGGCTTGCTTATAAAATATGTATATATTCTCCATTGAATTAAAAACATAAGGAAAAACGAGGATGCCGGGTAGATGAGTTTATAAAACAGTTAACTCTGTATATGGTATACACTTACCGGCCACTTTATTAGGTACACCTTGCTAGTACCGGGTTGGAGCCCCCTTTTGCCTTCAGAACTGCCTTAATTCTTTGTGGCGTAAATTCAACAAGGTGTTAGAAACATTCCTCAGAGATTTTGGTCCATATTGACATGATAGCATCACGCAGTTACTGCAGATTTGTCAGCAGGACATCCATGATGTGAATCTCCCTTTCCACCACATCCCAAAGCTGCTCTATTGGATTGAGATCTGGTGACTGTGGAGGCCATTGGAGTACAGTGACCTCATTGTCATGTTCAAGAAACCAGTGGTGAGATGATTTGATCCTTGTGACATGGTGCATTATCCTGCTGGAAGTAGCCATCAGAAGATGGGTACAATGTAGTCATAAAGGGATGGACATGGTCAGCAACAATACTCAGGTAGGCCGTGGTGTTTAAACAATACCTAATTGGTACAAAGGGGCCCAAAGTGTGCCAAGAAAATATCCCCCATACCATTACACCACCAGCCTGAACTGTAGATACAAGGTAGGATGGATCTATGCTTTCATGTTGTTTACGCCAAATTCTGACCTTACCATCTGAATGTTGCAGCTGAAATCGAGACTTATCAGACCAAAAAAATGTTTTTCCAATCTTGTATTGCACAATTTTGGTGAGCCTATGCAAATTATAGCCTCAGTTTTCTATTTTTAGCTGACAGGAGTAGCACCCGGTGTGGTCTTCTGCTGCTGTAGCCTTATTTTTCTCAAGGTTCAATGAGATCAGTTTTTGAAATACTCAGACCAGCCCATCCGGCACCAACAACCATGCCACATTCAAAGTCACTTAAATCCCCTTTCTTCCCCATTTTGCTCGGTTTGAACTTCAGCAAGTCATCTTCACCACATCTAGATGCCTAAATGCATTGAGTTGCTGAGTGTATATGTAGATGGGAGTGGTGATTATTCTCTCTGAATAAAGTTCAGAGTGATTTTTGGAATGGAAGGCCATATAATAAAGCATTGTTCACACTGGGCCATGTACCTGCACCTGCACCCACACTGATGTCACAGTGTGAGCAGTGTCTGTGTCCATGCAATGGGACTGCCTGTATGGGGATGCATAGAACACCATCCCTGTGCGAGTAAACATGGCCCTCACATGGGGTACGGACTCACACTCCCAGTGTAAACAAGACCTAATTCTTAAAGTTTTTTGGAGATCCATTCCTAATATGGATGTGTCTGGTTAAAGGGGAACTGTTTACTTGTAATGTAAAAAAATATCAGTACAAGGCAGTGGCATCTGGTGCTCCATTTTTTTTTGGGGGGGGGGGGCGGCATAAAAACCAGCCACCACCCCCCCGTTCGGTTGGTCCATCAGTCAAAATCCCCCATCCCCCTGTCGCTCGGTCGATTGGCAAACCATCCACCCCATCCTGTCGCTCGTCCGTCCGTGCACCATCTAGGTCATGGGCAGCTTTGGCGGCTTCCCCCATGTGTCTCCTACTCTGCGGCCAATAGAGTCGCTTCTCCTCTCTGCCAGTCGGGTCTTGATTGGCTGGGAAGAGGAGCAGGAAGACAATAGCAAATATTAATTTGCTTTTGTCACACAACTGGGTGGGTTTAGGGCACAGTGCTCTGGACCTCGAGCCCCTCCTTTTTTTGAAGCAAATTAGCCTAAGGCTGTAATGATGTGCGTCAAAAAAAACATTGAAATACATGTGCCCGGCGCCCTGCATGTAGATTAGGGGCCAGGGGCATGGATTAGGGAGGAGGCCGCCACTGGTACAAGGGATATTACTTACACTCAATGTGATGTGTCCCTTGCATTGCTGTGTCCTGGTATAGCATATATATATATATATCTTCCTCCTCTGATGCCCATCCCCGCCGCTGTAATCTTCCAGTGCGGCGAGGGATAATAGATCTGAGGAAGCTGTGAGAGGTACTTTTTAAGAGAGTATCATTATTCCCACCGAGCTCCTCCATTCATAAAAGCCAATACTACAGCTTCTACGAATGAAATGTGATCTATGAATGGAGGATGGGTAGATAATTGAAAGGTCTGCCTCCTCCATTTATAGATCATGTTTTATTCATAGAAGCTGTTGTAATGCAGTAACAGTACCAAAACTAAAGAGGGATTACCTCCATTTTCTTCAGTGGGCTGCCCCATGTGCATTAGTCACCTAAAGAAGCTCCTGTTCTTGTTTCGGTGACGAGCTGCACACGATTTTTAAAGGTGAGTTTTGATGAGATTGCAGCGTGATTCTGACGCGTGACAATTGTGGCAAAATCGTACCATGTTTGGGGTGCTATTTAGAATCAGTGGCACCCAAACACGCGTTGCATGTTTTTCAGCGATTGCCGCGTGATTTGGAATCACAGCCGGAATCGCGGCCATTCCCCCGCGGTTCCAAATTGCCAAGTGTGAATGTGGGTCACTAGCAATTACATTCGGGAGACTCAGTAGGGGTTCCCCAAAATTAGAGGCAGACGGAAACCCCATCCAAAGCAATAGGAGGCTGACAACTGCCATAGTTAATCACAGCTGCTTGCATGTAATCATTCATAGAGCAATTATTTGCGAGTGACCGATACTGGACGCAGACAGCCTACATTCTGATCCGTGCATCAGATCCGCACGAATGTACATTCTGGGTGTGCGTGGGAAACAGTCATTGATTTCAACAGGCTGCCTGAACACCCTGCACAGAACACCTGTGCATCCCGAACAGATGAAGAAAACCATTCGCATGGATGTATGGATCAGTATACCCATGTGAATGAGACAAGCGTTAGTGAAGCCCACTTTGTGATTTTTACCTACAGGTAAGCCTATAAAAAGGCTTACCTGTAGGTAAAATAAATATCTCCTAAATGTGCATCATTTAAGAGACATTCACCCTTGATTCAACCCTGACATCTCCGGCGCATGTGCTCTGAAGGTCCAGCATACCTTGCCAGAACTTCAGAGCTTTGTGCCGGAACTGAGGGCCCCATCGAGGCTCCGGGCAATCACACAGCCCCAGTGTGCAAACCCAGAAGAAAGACCAGGGGGAAACATCAGCCCTCTCAGTGGTGACAGCGTGCCGCAGGAGGGCTTAGTTGTAAGTTAAGTATTTTATAATGTGCTATTATGAGATGCATACTCGTACATTATGCAATTGCCTTACAGGTTGTGTGTGATGAGAGGTGAGTGATGAATACAATGGCAAGTCATCCAGGAAACTAAGGTTGTAAAATAGTCCTCCCGTCATCACAGCTCGTGCAGCACCGCTCCCTTAGGATATTAAAATCACCAAATTTATAATGAAAGCAAGCCTTCAGATTAATGAAGATAAGATATCTCCTTCTCCTATCAGCGGATCATGGCAAGGACTACCTTTTAAGCTCCAAGGTTGAAAACACTGGTGCAGATTCAGCAACTCATCAACAATGATACCAAAGGAAAGGAATGATCACATAGCATAATTCCATTTAAAAGATTTATTGTCCATAAAATACCCCCCTACATATTGCACTTACAAACTGAATAAAAAGCAATAGCATGTAACAGACATCTGTTAGCGTGTGTAACTTTCACCACTCCTCTAGGTTGAAAGATAGCGGTGATACCGGGTCGAGTTCCATGCTTGACAGATGAGCAGAGTAGCCATGTAGACACGCCGTGTAGACATGCTCATAGTTGCCAACAGTCCCGATTTTCCTGGGACAATCCCGATTTTGGGACCCTCATCCCAATCGGAGGCCGTCACGATTTGGGTTTTTGCCTTTTGTCCATGGAAAAACGGGAATGTTTAGCTTTGCAGCGGTTCTGGCTCCTGGCTCCAACAAAATGGCCAGCAGAGATGCCGCGAGAGCTTTCCTCTTGTGTTCAGCTACATGTCCTCTCGTTTCTCGTGTTCAGTGGAGAGGGGAGGGGCCGATCCGTGCAGCCAATGAATCGGCTTCTCTCTTCACCGCTGGGGACACCTGAAGTAAGAGGCACTACACTGGGGACACTGACCGCTGGAGACACCTGATGTAAGAGGCACTCTGCTGGGGACACCTAATGTAAGAGGCACTCTGCTGGGGACACCAGATGTAAAGGAGGGCTCTGCTGCTGGGGACACCAGATGTAAGGAGGGGCTCCGCTGCCAGGGACACAGATCTGTAAGGACTGACTCTGCTGGGGACACCTGATGTAAGGACGGACTCTGCTGGGGGCACCTGATGTAAGGACGGACTCTGCTGGGGGCACCTGATGTAAGGACAGACTGCTGGGGGCATCTGATGTAAGGACGGACTCTGCTGGGGGCACCTGATGGCATCTGGTGGCAGGCGACATGGCAGGTGACACGCTCAGGGGTCCCACTGATTCTGGATTATGGCGAGTTGAATGATTTCATTCTATATTACAATGTAATATTAGTAATAATGCGCTTCAATCATCCTGACACCACAACAACAATGGTGCTGGGATGATTGAAGCGCTAACACCAGGTGTTTGGAGTATCTTTATCTGCTGATTTGTTAAACTCTGGAATACACATTTCTATTGTGGCATAGGATCTGGGCCTGCTGTCCCTCCATTCCTCTTTCCTTCCTTCTCTCTCCTTCCCTCCTTCTTTCCTTCTTTCTCTCTCCCTCCCTCCCTCTTTTCCCCTTTCTTTCTCCATCTCTCATTCATCTCAGACGCTAACCACACCCCCATTTGAACCACGCCCATATAAGCCACACACACTATTTCGCGTAAACCACACCCATGCGCGCCACATTTTTCTTTTTTGCTATGTCACACCTACAAATGTATGCCCGCCCCTAATTATAATAAGACTCCGTCTACAGCCAAAAAAGTGTCCCTATAAATTTTTTTACAATGTTGGCAACTATGCACGCTCTAACCCGTTTCCTCATCAACTTTGTCAGAGTGCATGGCTACACAGCTCGGCTTACTCTATTTATATGCTGTCATCGGGCACATTAACCCTCAGACCGCCTAAAACCTCTGATCGGGTAATGATGACACCTCATCTGCCATACATTCAAAGTCAACTAAACTACATACATAATTTTTATGTGAAAACATCTCACCCAATATTTGGTTATATACTTAAAGGGGTTGTAAAGATAAAAATTTTTTCACCTTAATGCATTCTATGCATTAAGGTGAAAAAACTTTTGACAGTACCGCCGCCCCCAGCCCCCCCGTTTTACTTACCTGACGCCTCGAATCTTCGCTGCTCGTCCTCATTGCAGCTCAGCCTGGTCGCTGATTGGCTGCAGTGGATGGATTGAAAGCAGCGCAGCCATTGGCTCGCGCTGCTGTCAATCACATCCGATGACGCGGCGCGCCGGGGGGCGGGGCCGAGTGATACAGCGAGCGGCTATAGCCGCCGGCTGTATCACGGGAGCGCGCCCGCAAGCACTCACCACCATGCGAGGGAGCTCGCATTAAGGTGGTAAATGCTTGCGGGGAGGAGCTGAAACAGCCGCCGAGGGACCCCAGAAGACCAGGTTCGGGGCCACTCTGTGCAGAACGAGCTGCACAGTGAAGGTAAGTATGATATGTTTGTTATTTAAAAAAAAAAAAAAAATTACCTTTACAACCCCTTTAAGTGGATGACTCTAATCGCCCTATATTCTGAAGAGATAATGAAACCATAAATATCCAAAATACATTATATCTCTACATGAATAAAAATGAATAATTACACATGCACAAATAGGTTATAATTAATAATAAAATCATGAAATCACTGATAAAACAGTTTAAGTCCAATTCTATGTTCATACCTATTGGGCTTAATGTATCTGTTATAAAAAATCCAGAGTAACAATGGAGTATGCAATGTAATGAAAAAAAATATGTATGTGTGTGTGTGTGTGTATATATATATATATATTTATGAACCAATGTTGTTCAAAGCTAGATGGACTTGGAAACTCGGAGACAGTGAAATGAATGAGATGAATGTGTAATGGGGTGTATATGAATGAACCATGAGAGTGATTATAATGATGTATGAGACAATGTATATGGCAGACCATGCTAAAGTTAAGTGCTCAAATGTGAAGGGAGTGAATGAATGATTAACATCCATCAAGGAGTGTGGACTCACCTTGAATGAAGTAAACTGTTGCATGGAGTGAAACAGAAAACAGGAAGTGACAAACAGATCCCAGCCATGACTAGCCCTCAATTTATATCCCCAGAGGGTCCAGTGAGCTCCGCCTCCAGCACCATGTGTGTGTGACAAGGCAAGCGAACGTGGATAATGCTTGCCGCCAGATGGGGGCATGCCTGCGCAGACGCCCCAAGTCACACATGCTGACATTCCATGAAATAGCAAGCTGACGCTGCATCCGCGGAAGTCGCAAGGTAGGCGTGGTCACATGGCGCTGATGTGTAGGTGGCCCCACCCATCCAAACAGGGCAGGGGGACAGCAGGAGGTATGAGAACCTCCCTTGTACACATCGCGGGTCCCGAGCAGGACGATAACCAACGCCACCAGCAGGGAACAGCAACTAGAGCCTAGATCAGCCCATGGAAGGTGTGGTACCTAAGTGCTGGATGCAATGGCAGAAAGGGCTACAGAATAAAATGATATACATATATATATATATGTAGCATCTGCAGCAGTTCTGGCTTCTGGCTCCAACAAAATGGCCACCGGAGATGCCGCGAGAGCTTTCCTCTTGTGTTCAGCTACATGTCCTCTCGTTTCTCGTGTTCGATGGAGAGGGGAGGGGGCGATCCGTGCAGCCAATAAATCAGCTTCTCTCTTCACCGCTGGGGACACCTGAAGTAAGAGGCACTACACTGGGGACACTGACCGCTGGAGACACCTGATGTAAGAGGCACTCTGCTGGGGACACCAGATGTAAAGGAGGGCTCTGCTGCTGGGGACACCAGATGTAAGGAGGAGCTCCGCTGCCAGGGACACAGATCTGTAAGGACTGACTCTGCTGGGGACACCTGATGTAAGGACGGACTCTGCTGGGGGTATGGTTATTCTGTTGGTATAGTATTAACTGATATACATATATTTTTATCTCAGCTGACATATACAATGACTTGGATACATGCTATATGGGACACACACTTTATCACATTGTTTTTGTTCCATTTTATTTCTATATTTTTTTTTCTCCAGATTTTTTTCTCCATTGTCCCCTAGATTCCTAGCTCATACCATTATTGAACCAGTTTGGTTCATGCATATACATACTCTTATCATATACTACTTTACTTCTATGCTGGTATGGCAGTACCTATTGATACATATGCATTTATGTTTCAGTTGACATTATTAATGGATACTGGGAAATCTTTGGTGACACATTCCCCCATCCCGGGCCATGTCTGCCCCCCCCTATGTGCTCTGTTGGGTTGGTTTTCCCTCTGCCTCCTCAGCTCCTGAGCTGGAGGCTCATTACTGCCACTTCTGGGTATCAAGCAATTGGTAGTCTGATCTAGCCTTTGGTGAGTATAGGGCTATGTGTTTTTGGACCCTCTTGACTAATTGTCATGATACCATGTTTGTGTTGATACTTATTTGGTTCATTATACCCACTACAGATGTACTATACACACACCTACCCCTGATGAAGCGAGCATGATCTTGCGAATTGCGTTGGGATACTTTTTATGCATGTGTACTCTGCAGTTTACACTTTTTTTTACCTTGATACGTGTAATGACATTTTCTACTGTATGTATCATTTCAGTGGCTTGGCTATGATTCATGTTTATGTTTGCATGACTATTTTAATACATTTTGAGACTGCATTTACTCTGTAAATATAGGATCCAAAAAAGAAGAAGGGAAACTGACTAGCTGGTATCTATAATTTGGCTAATATCGAGTTAAATAAAAAATAAATCAATATACTTAACGCAAGCTTGAAATGTGCAGAGAAGAAATATTGTACATTTTATGCTTATATAGATATCCATAAATACATCAGAAAAATTAATATGACGAAGCATTTTCTTGGAAATGGAGTAGGGAGAGGTAGTTTAATGGACGAGGCCACAATAGGAGTAGGTAGTGGTTTAAAAAACAAATCCTTATTCAATCTACCGCAACCAGCGAATAACCATATAGAGGTATTCAAGCAATTAGTGTTAAAAGTTTGTGAGGAATAGAACCGAAAAAGAATACCAATCCAATATATCCGAGAGGGTATTGAGGCTCTGGAAAAAAGAAAAGATGTGATAATACGTCTGGCAGACAAAGGGGGTGGGGTTGTTATACGATAAGAGCTTCTACCACTGCCAACTATCTAATATGTTGATGGATACTGACACATATAAATTACTCAACAAAGATCTGACTTTGGAATATAGAAAGGATTTGAGTAATTTAATAGATTATGCATATTATATGCATGTTATTACAAAAAAGGAGAAGAAATATCTTTTTTTTTCAAATATATATTTTATTCAACTCCAGAAAAAAGGGGGGAGAGGTCTCCAAGATACAAATAAGGGTGTATACAGTGTTGAGATTATACAATCCATGCACATCTTCTATGGTAAAACATGATACAGCACATATATTAACATGGAACAATGGGTCAAGAACTCTATACACTTGTAGCTGAGATAGGGTAGGGCCTCTCACCCATACCTTTTTCACCTTTTCTTAAGAATGGGAAAGGAGGGAGTATAGCCAACCTCTTTATGAATGAATGGGAGGATCGGTACATCTTTGGGAAGAGAAAAAATGAAATCCTTTTTAATAAAAGGTATATAGATGACCTGTTCCTCAATTGGGTTGGTACGGAAAAATCTTTGAGTTTATGGGGGAATTAAATACTCAAATAATATTAAACTGGACTTCCACTATAGTAGGGAAAGTGTCATTTTACCTTGACGTGAATCTATTAGTGCAGAATAATGCTAACTACAAAAGTTTATTTTAGAGCAACAGCTAGGAATAGTTACTTACCAATAAATAGCGGTCATCACCCTTTGTAGTTAAAGAACATTCTGAAAGGGTTAGTTTATGCGAGTTAGGAGGAATTGCACCTCAGATGACGACTTTATAGTTCAAACACAAATAATAAAGGAACGTTTTGAAGAAAAAGGGTATAAGACGATATGTCTGGATAAAGTGATTGAGGAAGTAGGGCAAACTTCACAGGAAGTATGTTTAAATGGGAAAGTTAGATCCAAGGACAATAGGCATGAATGGGGCTTTATTAGCAATTTCCATATGCAATATAGAGATGTGGAAGATATTTTTAGGAAATATTGGGGTGTTTTAAATATGGATAAAGTTTTATGTAAGGCTTTACCAGAAAATCCTGCTTTCATATATCGAAAAGCACCATCTTTTGGGGACAAGATAGCAAAAAAAGTTGTAGACCCCCTCCCCTATACGACCACAGATGTTTTTGCATACTCTTGGATTTTATGCCTGTAGGAAATGCAAGGCATGCCAGCAAGTGAATACTCATGAGAGGACTAGACAAGATTAGGACTAGGACAAGATTTAACTCAACAGGGAATGGACGAGAATTTGATATAGAAGATTTTATGCACTCATTGGGAGAACTAAAAGAACACTAGGTAAACAAATTTCCAAGTATATATATATATATATATATATATATATATATATACTGGTTGGTATGGATGGGTGACAGTGTCAACAAAAAGGCACCACCATCCCTGAATAATTGGTATAGACAGGAGGATAATTTAGTGGGACTTTTTGGGTGCCAGGCAAATAGAATTACTAATAATACACCAATGTAAAAAAAATATCAAAATTTATTAAACATAAGACAGATTTAAAAATTGTATTGGCTGTACATATGTCACGCAGACATCGGTACACATCTAGTTAGATGATGAAAAAAGTCACTCAGCAATGGTATCTGGTCATGTTTCGCCCTCTAGGGCTTCCTCAGGGGATGCTTGTTGAGAGACAAAGGTAGATGTGTCACTGCATGAGACAGAATACAATTAGAGACAATATAAAACAAGATTCAACAAAAGTATACACAGAAAAAATGCCATTGACCGTCCAAACCCAACGTTCATCTGCCATCCAGTAGGGGATTACCTGCGATTGATGTTGAGCCAAGGTAGGAAAATGGACACTGTTGCACACAGAAAAGTTGGCCGAGATGAGCCCAGGGATAGGGCCATGGGGCTAATCTCTGCCCAGTAAAAAAAGAAGTGTAAGTGTAATGACCGGGAAATAAAGATCAAAAAAACAAAAAAACATGGGGGTAGGATGTGGTGGTTGGGGAGTGAGGGGGAGAGGGAAGTGGTAGGGGGAAGGGGGGGAGGGGGAGAGAGTGGGGATGGGGGGGACAAAGGAGATTGTGGGGGAAGGGAGGGGAATGGAAATATGAGGGATGGAATGGTGTAATGATGCTGAAATATATAGATCCCACCAGGGATAGGTAGGGGGGAGGCAGGGGGCAGTGAGATAAAGAGGTAGCACCTGGAAATGTTAGGCAATTGTGAGATATACTTACAAGCAACTCAGCTGGGTCTAAGAAAAAGCCAGGGCTGCCAAGCAAAGGTAATATCTAGTTGGGAGAGTATGAACCATAATAAATATCTACTTCAATTGATAATAAATATAGAAAAAATTATATAGGGGGAATTCACGCTGCAATAGTGGGATTAGTTCAATAGGAGTTAGGCTTACAAACAGTATAAAAGAACGTATATATTGGTCATCTACATATTAGAGGATCATAATCCTGCATACAGATCGTCTGTCCCCACTTTAAAAAAAGGAGAGAGTGGGGAAAAATGCAGACGGTAACAGGTAATTACAATAGGTGAATACTCAGCATAATTAGCATGGCTAATCAAATGCAGCAAAACCTAGACAGAGAGACAAAGGGGATGAAAGAAGATCAAGCCCAATAAGATAATAGAGAGATATTTGGTTCAGTGAATTACCTCGTGGGGAAGGATGTATCGGCGTGGCAGCCCATCCAGTGTCTGACATTGTGTCTGACATTGTGAGTGAGAGGGGGTGTTTATATGTGTGCGCACGCCGTGCACGTGTTGACCCACGTCGGATGATGCGGGCGGGCGGGGGGTGGGGTGGGGGGGTGGGGGTTTGAACGGCGCGATAGAGCTAAGTAAACACTGGTTAGAAAACTACACTACCCATAGAGCATCGCGGCCCGTGAGCAGATGTGGGGGAGGCGCTGGAGCAGCTGACATGCCCCAATTAGTGGGCGCGCATCTATCCTCCGTCTCCACTCATAGGGCAGTGAATAGCAAAAGTGAAATGAAGTGAGATGATTGTGACAAAAAAATTAATTAAAAAAAAGTACTAAAATGTTATGAATGAAATTTATGGTCATTGTCAGACCAAGATCCTGGTGAATTGAAACTGTTCAAAATTTAGGGTGATTAGAGTCAAATACTTAAGTATATAACCAAATATTGGGTGAGATGTTTTCACATAAAAATTATGTATGTAGTTTAGTTGTGAAATACTAAGCTGATTGGTTTATGCAATATACTGCTATGATGTGCTTCTTAATATATTTCTTTGTTTAATATAATTTAGTCAGCAATGTGGTATAGTATATTCATAATATCGCAAACAACTGCAATATTGATTTTGAGTGCATTCATTTAACTTGTAGGGATAATTCTAATACACCGTCGTGATTAAGGTGCGATGGCTATATGTCCCTTGTTGACTTTGAATGTATGACGGGTGAGGAGTCATCTTTACCGGATCAGAGGTTTCAGGCGGTCTGAGGGTTAATGTGCCCGATGACAGCGTATAAATAGAGTAAGCTGAGCTGTGTAGCCACGCCCTCTGATGAAGTTGATGACGAAACTCGTTAGGGCATGTCGACGCGGCTACTCTGCTCGTCTTTCAACCTAGAGGAGTGGTGAGAGTTACACACACTAACAGACGTCTATCTGTTACATGCTATTGCTTTTTATTCGGTTTGTAAGTGCAATATGTAAGGGGGTATTTTATGGACAATAAATCTTTTAAATGGAATTATGCTATGTGATCTTTCCTTTGTTATCATTGTTGATGAGTTGCGCAATATGTACCAGTATTTTCCTTGTCAAAAGAAGTTTATTGAGTATACAATGTTATAAAGATACATAAAGTAAGTTTACAAGGATCTATAAAGTAAGCTCATTGTTTTACAGTAGGGTTTATATAGGTAAATATCATGAAATTTCAAATATTAAACATTGGGTTCACGTAAACCTAAATTAAAGATATATATCATTTCCTTAGTTACTTTTGTAGGTATTTAAATGATTTATACCTACTATACATATTGTTTACAAGTAGAGTGTATATAGGTCAAATAAATTCTGATAATGAGCTTTAATCGTAAGGTGGAGAAAAGGAAAGAGAAAGAAGAAAAAGGGTTGAAAGGTAGAGGTATGGTCCACAAGGTTGTCCCGCTCGTCCGTTTATTATTCTTTTTAGTTCTCTTTGAAGCCTTAGAATGGGTGTCTCTGTAAGTCATTTAATCTGTTACCATGGCAACAGGACAGAATCATTGAAGTTTGACAGGAACTGTTGTTTTATCCAAGGATGCCAAAGTTTTTCAAATTTTGGAATTTGATTTTGATCGATGGCTACCATCTTAGCATGGGACATTGTATTATTCATTCTGTGAATTGTTTCTGCTAGTACCAATGTAGGAGATTTCCATGCCTTGGCCACTGTTTGTTTTGCAGCCGTTATTAGTTGGATCATAAGTTTGAATTGAGAGAGTGTTAACCATTCCGGTTTTAGATTAAGTAAAGTTAAATATGGATCTGGTTGTATTATTTTTTTAAATATTTTAGATGCAATCACGAAGACTTCCTTCCAGAAGGTTTGGATTACTGGGCACGTCCACCATATGTGTAAATATGTGCCTATTTCTGGGCATCCTCGAAAACAAAGAGCTGAGGTATTAGGTGAATATTTTGCCACTCTAGCGGGTACAAGGTACCAGCGAGTTAGGACTTTATAATTTGTCTCCAGTGCTAAGATGTTGGGTGAAGATGACTTAGATGTGAGCCATATGTTAGACCAGTCCGTGTCTTCTAAAGTTCGTCCCAGGTCCTCCTCCCACCTCTGAACGTAAGAGGGTCTATTAAGATTTGCTACTCCATATAATTGATTATAAAGTGATGAAATTGTACCTTTAGCAAATGGATCTTTTGTACAGATTGATTCAAAAATGAATAATTGGGATAATGGTGTATCCCCCTTTAGGAATGGTGTATAGAAATTTTTGATTTGGAGATATCTAAATATCTCAGAGTTTGGTAGATCATATTTTTCTCTAAGCGATGGGAATGAAAGGAATGATTTAGATGCTATGAAGTCATTTAGTGTCTGAATGCCTGATGTTGTCCAAGCTTTAAAAGAATTTGGAATAAAAGTGTACACTGCGCTAAATTGAAAGAAAATATGGTGCGGAGCAGCTACTTACAAGGTGACAACAACCAAAGAAACATGTGAAAATGAAATAAAAAGTAGCGCATAAATGGTGCCAAAAGTCTTCAATCAAGAAAACAACTGAAAAAAACAAATGTCCACAAATGATAAACATAACAGTGAAAAAACTTGTAAGTCTCTCAATATAGGTGAATAAAATCCTGTCGGTGAATGGGAAACAAATGACATGGAATGTCCCACTGAAAACCATGCGTGGATGCAGGGAGACAGAAGTTAAAACGCAGGTGAATCAACAAATCATCCCCAAGTTGTATCTCTCAACAACATGCGACTTGGTAAAGGTGGTGTGTAAGAAACTCTTACCAGATATGATGGACTCCCTTGTCAGCGACAGGGAGTCACTCGAGCGGGTTGCCTCTCAGGGCCAGTGAACAGACATCACAGCTCTGCGAACCTTCTGGGTCAAACTCTGCGCGGATCTCCCGGGGTTGCCAGGTGGGTCCTCCCAAAGGATGGCCAAGGTGCGGATCAGAGGGAACAATGCGTCACGTGCAAAGGCTGGAGTGAAGGCTGGTTGAATCTCTCAGTAAGTATGTGGAGAAAAAATAAACAAGCTCCACATAGTGTAGATGAGCAAAAATAGGATTTTTATTGCTAAAAACGCCAGGTAACAATAAAATGTGATCACAAAGTAAAAAATTGAAAATGGGCAACAAGGAGGATGCTGGAAGTGCCCGAAGCTTTTCGATCAATGGATCGTCTACTGGGGCACTCCCACATAATATGGTTGGGAGAATGAGGAGGGCTAATGGGGGTACACGGATCTTCCGCTTACAGGAGAGAAGTGCTATGTCAAAAGACATCAAAATGATGTTTCATTAATTGGAGTGCAGAATATAGTTTTTGTTGAAATTATTTATTCCAGGGTGGTTGTATATGGTTAGTCTTTCCCTAGGCTAAATAATTCAGTTATAAAGGTACTGTTAATAACTTTGGTATTGATGAAGATAGTTTGAATTATTTTGGGATTTTAACCCTTTTAGAGTAAACAATTACATATTTTATTCATACGTAACTGTTTAGATATGTTAACTCATAAAATTGAGGTTGTATTGCTTCAGATTAGAATAAACAAAAACATAATTCTAGGAACTAGTTAGGTAATAATATATTTGTTTTAAGAAAAGAAAGAAAAAGCTTCCATTACTTCTGGATTATTGAACATATTTGTCCTAAAAAGTAATAAATCTATTGTTATTACCTGATAATATATAACTGAACAAGAATTTCCTTATTTCACTTATATATTCTAAGGCTATATGAATCAGAAGTAATAAGAAATATAACTGGAATGTAACATGATCCCACACAGTGTGTGACTATCAGAATGCAGTTACATTCAGTTATAAATATAGGTTTTTTATAGAGAACCATCTCTTAGTATAATAAATGAAGAGATATCAGGAATTAGGATGTCAGTCCATTGAATCTTCTTGGTCCATGGATGATGTGGCATAACGGCCTCTTTTCTGAGAATGATGATTCCCATTTTGTTCTGAAATTTTCTGGGTGCTGCCTGAAGGTGAAGATGATGCCATTCTTCTGCGTGTGGGAGTGTTGCTGCTTGTGGGTTCTGTCAGATTTAATTTTAAAAGGGTTTGTTGTAGTTCATCTGCTGATCTGCTTCTGTAAATTGCACCTTGGTAGTTAAATCTGACTGAAAAGGGGAAGCCCCATTGATACATAATGTTGTGGCGTTGCAGTTCCATTAGTTGGGGTTTCATGGATCGTCTTTTAGTAATAGTAAGTTGGGATAGGTCAGCAAAAATTTGATAATTGTGTCCTTGAAAATTAAGTTCCTTTTTTTCTCTTGCAGCAGTTAGTATTTGTTCTTTCGTTCTGTAATAATGAAATTTTGTGATTATATCACGTGGGGGTCCATCTTTCTTTTTGGCTGTGAGGGCTCTGTGTACTCTGTCCAGTTCTAAACGTTCAATAGGGATATCTGGCTTTAGTTCTTGTAATAGAGCAGTAATAGTAGATTGCAGGTCTGTCACAGTTTCAGGTATTCCCCTTATGCGTAAGTTTGAACGTCTGGCTCTATTTTCGTAATCTTCGAGCTTAGTTTGAAGTATTAAATTCTCTTCTTTTAATTGTTCCAATTCTGTTATATTTTCTTGGGTTGTAATTTCAATTTCATCCATTTTTATTTCTAAGGCTGCGGTGCGGTTTCCCAGCTCTCTTATTTCTTTGGTTAGGCTTTTTGTTATTTGGTCTGAGGTTTGTTTTAAAGCCTTATGAAGCATCTTTTCAAATTGTAATAATATTACTGGGGATACTGAGGAGGCTTGTGGAGAAGTTTGTGAGAGGATTTGTTCTGTATCTGACTCAAATGGAGAGTCTTGCTGTGACATTTTCTGTCTGTGAGAGCGCCCTGATGCTGTATCTTGTGAGGTGACTGGAGCTGCTTCAGCTGCAGTGAGTGCCTGTGAGCTCTTTGTGAGGTGATTTTTATTTCTGCCACGGTTTCCTCCCAGTACCATATTTCCTGCCCAAACTTTCACAGTTTGTTCCCTGGGGCAAAAAGGTTCAAATGGATACCTTTTGAGCCTGCAGGCTCCGCTTTGTCCTTCTCTTCTCTCCTCAGCAGTGTGGAGCTCTAACAATGCATGTCTGCTCCGCTAGGCTCCGCCTCCTGCCCTCATGTACCAGTATTTTCAACCTAGTGCTTAAGAGGTAGTCCTTGCCATGATCCCCTGATGGGAGAAGGAGATATCTTATCTTCATTCATCTGAAGGCTTTCTTTCATTAGAAATTTGGTGAGTTTAATATCTATCCTAAGGGAGCGGTGCTGCATGAGGTGTGGTGATGGGAGGACTATTTTACAACCTTAGTTTCCTGGATGACTTGCCATTGTATTCATCACTCACCTTTCCTGGGTTTATTCTAAGGACATGGTGGCTGTTTTAAAGAGTTTATACCCAAGGACTTTTTTTAACTGTTTGCAATTTCAGCGCTGCTAATGCGGGCATTTCCTTTGGAGGTTCTAACATCTTTATTATTGTAATTTAATCACTTACTGAGTATGCAACTTCTTTGTCTTCAATCCTTGCCTATGTTCCTCTTTAAGTTGGTGTCATGACCAGGGCTGTGTTTTGGCCTAGGCCAACAAGGCCTAGGCCTAGGGCGGCACTTTGCGGGGGGCGGCGAAAAGGGCCGCCCCCCCGCATGAGAGGAAGCCCCCCCACCCATCTTGCCGATTCCCGGCTCCCGCTGTCGCCTCCCGCACACATGCAGCCCAAGGCAGCCGGCTTTCTGTAGCGGCGCCGCGGTGTATGGGCGTGCTTGGCAGAGGGTGGGGGCGTGTACCTCACGCCCCCCCACTCTCTGCCAAGCACGCCCATACACCGTGGCGCCGCTACAGAAAGCCGGCCGCCGTGGGCTGAATGTGTGCGGGAGGCGGCATCCGGGAATCGGCAAGACAGGTGGGGGGGGGGTGTTTCTCATGCGGGGGGGGGGCGGCGTGTGTCACTCGCTCCTCTATAATCAGCAGGTGACAGGTGGAGCCTTAAGCTCCGCCTACCCTCCCCTGCAGTGAATCTTCTCCTCGGCCCTGGGGCGGGATCTGGCTGTGACGTCAGATAGAGGAGAGAGAGGAGCACGAGGGAAACCCCCAGGACAGCAGGTATAATGATTAAATAAATTATATCAGTGTTATGGGCACTGGCAGTGGCAGCATTTGATGGGCACAGTGTTAGCATTTGATGGGCACAGTGGCTACGTTTGATGGGCACAGTGGCTGCAATTGATGGGCACAGTGGCTACGTTTGATGGGCACAGTGGCATTTGATGGGCACAGTGTTAGCATTTGATGGGCACAGTGGCTACGTTTGATGGGCACAATGGCTGCGTTTGATGACACAATGGCTACATTTGATGGCACAGTGGATGCGTTTGATGGGCACAGTGGATGCGTTTGATGGGCACAGTGGCTGCGTTTGATGGGCACAGTGGCTGCAATTGATGGGCACAGTGTTAGCATTTGATGGGCACAGTGTTAGCATTTGATGGGCACAGTGTTAGCATTTGATGGGCACAGTGGCTACGTTTCATGGGCACAGTGGCTACGTTTGATGGGCACAGTGGCTGCGTTTGATGGCACAATGGCTGCGTTTGATGGCACAATGGCTACATTTGATGGCACAGTGGATGCGTTTGATGGGCACAGTGGATGCATTTGATGGGCACAGTGGCTGCGTTTGGGCACAGTGGCTGCGTTTGATGGGGCACAGTGGCTGCGTTTGATGGGGCACAGTGGCTGCAATTGATGGGCACAGTGGCTGCAATTGATGGGCACAGTGGCTGCAATTGATGGGCACAGTGGCTGCATTTGGCACAGTGGCAGCATTTGATGGGTACAGTGGCTGCGTTTGATGGGCACAGTGGCTGCGTTTGATGGGCACAGTGGCTGCGTTTGATGGGCACAGTGGCTGCATTTGATGGGGCACAGTGGCTGCATTTGATGGCACAGTGGCTGCATTTGATGGGGCACAGTGAGGCTGCAATTGATGGGCACAGTGAGACCCCCCCCCCCCCCATGATAGCAATAAAACTCAGCAGCTACAAATACTGTAGCTGCTGACTTTTAATATTAGGACACTTACCTGTCCCAGGGTCCAGCGATGTCGACACCTCAGCCGATTTTCGGATTGGCTCTCGGGTTTTACCACTATCATTCATGGTAAGGGAAACCGACCGGTTCCCTACTGCACATGTGCGAAGCGCGTTGCACTTTCTGAATGGCCCAGTGGAGGAAGGAGGAGGGGGGGCAAACTTCAAAGGGGACAGCGCAGGCTCCCGGAAGTGGGGAAGGGTACCTGTCAGAAACAGGTACCAAACAAGCCTAAAGAGGAAGGGGCTTGGTTTACAGATGATAGGGTGGGTCTTAAACAGGAAGGGGTGTGGCCTCGACAGGATGGGGTGGGTCATATTTAAATTAGGGGGGTGCATGCGTTTAGTCAGGCCTAGGGCAGCACAAAACCTAAATACACCACTGGTCATGACTACTGCCCCATGTTTCTTGTTTCAGTGTAGCTCCTTTCACTTACAGCATACTATGGATTCCTTGCATGCAGGAACTAAAATTATGTCTCCCTACCAGTGGCGGCTGGTGCTCAATATTTTGGGGGAGGGGCGGTAAACCAAAGCCTCCCCCCGCTGCAGGAGACAGATAGGAAGACAGAGATCCCCCAACCCCCCCCTCCCGTGTGGAAGACAGATGGACAGAGGCCTCCTTACCCTAGGAGGCAGATGACAGGGATCTCGCTCCTTGCTCTGGGGCCTTTGCTTCTCTTCCTGGCTGGACAGGAAGTGGTCCGGAGACTCCCTGGTCAATCAGGTCTCAGGACCCACTTCCTGATTGGCTGGAAGGATAAGCAGGAAGACAATTGCAAATATTAATTCGCTACTGCCACATAAGTGGGTGGGCTCAGGGCGCAGTGCCCTCTCAAATTAATGGGGTGGGCAACTACATGGCAAATGAGGTTCAATGTAGAAAAATGTAAAATAATGCATATGGGTGGCAAAAATATGAATGCAATTTTTACGCTGGGGGGAGAACCTCTGGGGGAATCTAGGATAGAAAAGGACCTGGGGGTCCTAGTAGATGATAGGCTCAGCAATGGCATGCAATGCCAAGCTGCTGCTAACAAAGCAAACAGAATATTGGCATGCATTAAAAAGTGGATTAATTCCAGAGCTAAAATGATAACTCTCCCTCTCTACAAGACTCTGGTCTGGCCGCACCCAGAGTATGCTGTCCAGTTCTGGGCACCAGTCCTCAGGAAGGATGTACTGGAAATAGAGTGAGTACAAAGAAGGGCAACAAAGCTAATAAAGGGTCTGGAGGATATCAGTTATGAGGAAAGGTTGCGAGCCCTGAACTTATTCTCTCTGGAGAAGATACGCTTGAGAGGGGATTTCAATATACAAATACCGTACTGGTGACCCCACAATAGGGATAAAACTTTTTCGCGGAAGGGAGTTTAACAAGACTCGTGGCCACTCATTAAAATTAGAAGAAAAGAGGTTTAACCTTAAACTACATAGAGGGTTCTTTACTGTAAGAGCGGCAGGGATGTAGAATTCCCTTCCACAGGTGGTAGTCTCAGCGGGGGAGCATCAATCAACATACAGGGATATACAATGTAATACTGACATATAATCACACACATAGGTTGGACTTGATGGACTTGTGTCTTTTTTCGACCTCACTTAGTATGTAACTAGTTGTAAACTGCAAGTGCTAGGGCAAAAATTGGAACAAACAGTTTACAGGGGAATGTTTATTTTATTTTGTGAAATGTGTTATTTCTAAAACAAAGCTGATATTACTTTAAAGTAGACATGTGCGCACTGAAATATTTCGTTTTTGTACGAAAAATAAATTTATTTAGTTACTCCCGAAATTTGTTTCTATTTATTTTGTTTTTCGTTAAAAATTGCATTCATCCGAAAATCCAAATTAATTAAGGTCGAATCTGTCATTGAAGGCTTATGGTGTCTGTCAAATGTTCAAAGAAGATTCGACAGAGCAGCTAAACTGTGTACATTTCCAGTAGAATTTTCCGCCTACAAGCTAGCTGTAGTAGAATTCTAATGTTGTATGACTAGTAATAATTATATTTATTAATTATTTTACTAGTCAACCAACATTAGAATTTTTCTGTAGCCTATGGGCGGATGCATTTGACCGTTCATGTTGAACGGTCTACTCTACCCCAACAGTCAGCCAACTTTCACATTCGTTTCTCAATCTCCAAGTGCAATGGCGGGCGCGGCATCCGACATTGTGTCAGATATTGATATGGCATTATAATATAGAATCTATAATAATAAACCCCCCCCACAACACGGGCAGCCTCTATCAAGTTCACAACACTAACACAATAGCAGCAGATTATTATGAAAAAGTTAAGTTGAACTGTAGCTTGCTTCACTAATGTTCTGCTGCTGTGCTTATGCTTAATTGCTAAATAATTCAGGTTCTCTGACAAACGGACCAGCTAAGATTGACTGTCTTCTGAAATGATTCAGTGTGTGTGTCTCTCTCTGCTAGCAAATCGTAAGTGAAAGTAAATTGGCTGTACGTGTGTACTTAGTTCTAGCTATTTTACTGCCCCCCTCTTTGGTTACAATCAGCCAATAACATTCATCATCATCATTACTTTTATTTTACTTCCCTCACCCAATTCCAGCAGCGATCTTTTCTCTCTATGTTGAATCTTTTCTCTCTATGTCGAATCTTTTCTCTATATGTAGAATAATCTTGGACTAATAGAGTTAAGGTTAGGCACATTCGACCACAGGTTTGATGGACACAGATTATTATTGTCAGCATCATGTCGAATCTCCTATCTATATCAAACTGTCCTCGCAATGAAAATGAAAATAAAGCATTTATTTATGTTGGATCTTTCGGTTTTCGAACTCTGCGCTTTCGTTATCGTTTGTTAAAGCGATAACGAAAATACCTGAAATTCGGACGAAAATGCATTTGGACGAAAACGAATGCACATGTCTACTTTAAAGTAAGTTGTAAACCCCAGACATGAAATATGAACACAGCATATCCCTCTATAGTGTGTACTTATCTCAAATAAGAGCACTAAGTGCCATTTCTGTAAGCTGCTTCATTCCTATGCTATCTGCATGAGCTGCTTCTGACAAGTTTTCCTGACACCAAGAGAAAAAGGTGACATGGGAGGGATCTCCAGCTTTAGCTCTGTTCCTGTGAGCTTTGTGAAGGGGGGGTGTCCCTTCCCTCCCATCCCCTCCAATCAGCTTTCAGAGCTCTCCTCGCTGAGCTCTGGAGTGTGTAATTTCAGCTCTTCTCTCCATTTTTTTCTAAACTTTTAGACAAGCTTTATAAATTCTGGACTTTTAATGGATCCAGAGAAGAAAATACTGCAGATAAACTTATGCTCACCTGTCCCACACCTACCCTTCTATGCATGTGCTTCCACTGTGGAGACACTTATACATTTTGTAGAAGACTGGTTGGTGAGTTGAGCTATGGAATTGTTTTTGTTTTAGCACTTTTGATTTTGTCGAAATCAAAAGTGCTCATTTTAAAGGCTAATATGCATGGTATTGTCCTCAAAAGGGTTTGGGGACCCGGGTCTTGCCCCAGGGGACATGTATCAATGCAAAAAAAAGTTTTAAAAACTGACATTTTTTCGGGAGCAGTGATTTTATTGATGCTTAAAGTGAAAAAATAAAAGTGAAAGATTCCTTTAAATATTGTACCTGGGGGGTGTCTATAGTATAGATAAAAGGGGACTTTGCGAGCCACAATGGTATATTGCCTCAAATATGGAAATCACCTAGCTGCCCGCGCAGAACACGTTTCATATGCCGTGCAATACAATGCACTAGATGTATACCATTAGAATAAGAGTAGCGATGACTAAACTACAACTGTATATATAATGAATGAAAAATTATTTATATAATCTGAAATTTACCATGTAAAAAATATATAAATATATCACAGTGATAAGTGCAAAAATACAACAAAGTGCCAAGTGCCACACAATGAGTGTGAATATCAAATCCAAGATGTGATACGTGGTTATTAAAGTCCAATTTATGAAAGAAATGCACATAAAGTCCATTAAAACAGTTCATAAAAAATCCAACTTGCGTGCATTAATCTTAGTGCTTAGTGCTCAGAATTCCATGCTCAAGTGCCATCCAGTGACCCCCCTGATGAAGATACGTGACCCTGCGTTGAACACACGCGTAGGGGAGGGGCCAGGATGGAGCACGGAGCCTTTCACTCCACTGAGATGCGATGCACAGCTTATCCCTCCTGACAGGCAAACTTTGAGTCAAACTCTGGAGACTGTTATCAGATTGGTGCACTCACGCACCTTGCAAATGTGAGTACCCTAATGTGGGGAGCTTTTATTCTAATAAACATTTATAAACGATATCACACTATCCAGTGTTTCTTTTCCTTTATTCCTAACTGTGAAGCTGCTGCTGAAAACTGTGTATCTGGATTCCATCACTGAGCCATGGGATGGCTCATAAGCGTGTTTAGACTCAGTCTCACAGCTGAGTCGCACGCTCTGAGGTGAGTGGCTGTCCCTGGGGGGTCACTGGATGGCACTTGAGCATGGAATTCTGAGCACTAAGCACTAAGATTAATGTACACACGTTGGATTTTTTATGAACTGTTTTTATGGACTTTATGTGCATTTCTTTCATAAATTGGACTTTAATAACCATGTAAAACATCTTGGATTTGATATTCACACTTATTGTGTGGCACTTGGCACTTTGTTGTATTTTTGCACTTATCACTGTGATATATTTATATATTTTTACATGGTAAATTTCAGATTATATAAATAATTTTTCATTCATTATATATACAGTTAGTAGTTTAGTCATCGCTACTCTTATTCTAATGGTATACATCTAGTATACTATTTACACATTGCACCTTAAAATCACTTGTTTTTTATATATATCCTTTGTGCCTTGCTGTGGCTGGATAAGCTGCTTATGCGATATTTTCAGTATACCTAATATGCATTAATAATCTCCAGATTGATATTTTCACGTTAGCGCAGCGTATCTTTTGTATACGGGTGTCTATAGTATGCCTATAAAGTGGCACGTGTTTCCTGTGCTTAGAACAGTCCCTGCACAAAATGACATTTTTAAAGGAATAAAAGTAATTTAAAACTGCTTGCGGCTTTAATGTAATGTCGGGTCCCGGCAATATGGATGAAAATCAGTGAGACAAACGTCATGGGTATCCCCGATCCCCCAGTCCATTACAAGGCCCTTTGGGTCTTGTATGGATATTAAGGGGAACCCCGCACCCAAATTCAAAAAAGGAAAGGCGTGGGGCCCCCTGGCCCTATATACTCTGAACAGCAGTATACAGGCGGGGCAAACAAGACAGGGACTGTAGATTTGTTGTTAAGTAGAATCTGTTTGTCATTTTGAACTGGTACATTTTTAAAGTGTAGCTCCAGCCAAAAAATCTATTTTTAAGCTTTGTGGAAAACATTTTGGAAGGGTT
The DNA here is from genome assembly GCF_042186555.1 of Aquarana catesbeiana. Taxonomy (NCBI): domain Eukaryota; kingdom Metazoa; phylum Chordata; class Amphibia; order Anura; family Ranidae; genus Aquarana; species Aquarana catesbeiana. The sequence goes on from NC_133331.1 coordinate 84,419,396, forward strand.
ATTACCTCTGTAACATTTGTTTTGCTGTCTGTGCACCTCTTCAGAAGATTTCACCTCACTTTCTGTCCCAATGACAAATGTTTTTTGAAAATTTGGGGTTTTTAGTGAAACAAGGATTGGTGATAAAGCATCAGTGAAGAGGAGACACGTTTTAACACATATTAACTCTTACAGGAGAGAATTTCCCTTCCTAAAGGTAGATTTCATCTCACTTCCTGTTGTCTCCTTCCGTTTGCAATTAGGAGTCGTTTGTAAGTCGGATGTTTGAAAGTAGGGGCCTGCCCTATATACTCTGCAGAAACTGGGGCCTTAGGTTTTGGTGTTGCCACAACACTGTAAGCCCTCTCTTGGTGAGCGCAGGAACGGGCCCTGCTGTGAAATATTAGATCAAGAATTGTAATTACATGCCATTGTTGAACAGTGGTAGAAAAATTGGGTCTTTGGTGGTGGTGGTGCTGGTGCCACAACACTGTAATTCCCTGTACACACGATCGGACATTGATCGGACATTCTAACCACAAAATCCGTCTGATTTTTTCTGACGGATTTTGGGCCAAACTTGTCTTGCATACACACAGTCGCACAAAGTTGTCGGAAAATCAGATCGTTCTGAACGTGGTGACATAAAACACGTACGTCAGGACTATAAACGGGGCAGTAGCCAATAGCTTTCGTCTCTTAATTTAATCTGAGCATGCGTGGCACTTTGTGCGTTGGATTTGTGTACACAAGATCTGAATTTAACCAATCGGATCTTGTTGTCGGAAAATTTTATATCCTGCTCTCAAACTTTGTGTGCCGAAAATTCCGACAGAAAAAGTCTGATTCAGCCCACACACGATCGGAATTTCCGACACAGTCCGACCATTGGAAAATCCTACCGTGTATACAGGGCATAAGTCCTCACAGTTACTCTTGGTGGGCGCTGGAACGGGCCCTGCTGTGAAATATTATATCAAGAATAGTAATTACATGCACCTGTTGAACAGGGGCACAAAAATTGGGCCTTTGGTGCTGGCGGCGTTGCCAAAACACTGTAAGCTCTCACAGTTACTCTTGTTGGGCGCAGGAATGGGCCCTGCTGTGAAATATTAGATCAAGAATTGTAATTACATGTCCCTGTTGAACAGGGGCACAAAAATTGGGCCTTAGGCACTGGTGCCACAACACTGCAAAGTATTGCATCAAAAATTGTAATTATATGCCCCTGTTAAACAGGGGCTGAAAAATTGTGCCTTGGGCACTAGTGCTGGTGCCACAACACTGCAACACCTCACAGATACTCTAGTTGGAGCGCAGGAATGAGCCCTGCTGCAAAGTATTGCATCAAAAATTGTAATTACACGCCCCTGTTAAACAGGGGCAGAGAAATTTCCACAACTCTGCAACCCCTCACAGATGCTATAGTTTGAGCGCAGGAATGAGCCCTGCTGCAAAGTATTGCATCAAAAATTGTAATTACACGCCCTTGTTAAACAGGGGCAGAAAAATTGAGCCTTGGCAACTGGTGGCGGTGCCCAGAACCAAAAATGTTCTTACAAGCTATCAGCATGAAAATTGAGGAGGAAGAGGATTGTGACTCAGCATAACAGGATAGTCACTCAGCATCAGCATAGGCAGTCTTGAAGGGATCTCACATTAAAAAAAAAATCAATTGGTTACATCAGCATCAGGTGCTTGGTAGCTGGTGATCCAAGACTGATTCATTTTTATGAAGGTCAGCCGATCGACCGATTCGGTGGACAGGCGCACCCTGTGATCAGTTACAAAGCCTCCAGCAGCACTGAATGTGCGTTCCGAAAGAACGCTGGATGCAGGACAGGCCAGTAGCTCAACTGCATACTGTGCAAGCTCTTGCCAGTGATCCATCCTCAAGACCCAGTAACCCAGAGGATTTTCGGTGGGAAAGGTGTCCAAGTCTGATCTTGCCCCTAGGTAATCCTGCACCATGTGAATCAGACGCTGGCGATGGTTGCTGGAACCGATCAGACCTTGGGGCTGCGGACTAAAAAATTGTCTGAACGCATCGGTCAGACGGCCACCTTCTCCACCGCTCCTTCTGTGACTGACCGAAGTCTCAGCAACACGTTGTCCAGGAGGACCAGGAAATTGTAACCTCCCAGGCTCTGGAAACGCATTGCACAAACCTTTCTTCAAGGCCTCCCAAAGATGTTTCATCCTCTGCTCCCTCTGCAATGGCAAGATAAGGTCTGCAAACTTACCCTTGTAACGTGGATCAAGGAGGGTAGCCAGCCAGTAATCATCCCTACCCTTGACACCGCCAATACGAGGATCCTTCCCCAGGCTTTGCAGGATCAGGGAGGCCATGCAGCGTAGGTTTTCTGAGGCATTCGGTCCAGAGTCCTCTGGGTCACTAAGGACGACATGATCCACAGCCACCTCCTCCCAGCCACGTACAAGTCCATGGGTTTCTTCGGACTGTAAATGATCCCTTGAAGACTGCTGCTGATGCTGAGTGCCAGGCTCCACCTCCATGCTGACACAATCCTCCTCCTCCTCCTCATGCTCTTCCTGTGTGATCAGTAGGCATGCAGGAACAATGTCTGGATAAAGGGGGCCTTGAGAGGTAAGGAAGTCCTCCTCTTCCTCCCTCTGTTCTGCCTCAAGTGCCCTGTCCATTATTCCACTCAGCGTGTGCTTCAACAGGTGGACAAGAGGGATAGTGTCACTGATGCATGCACTGTCACTGCTCACCATCCTCGTGGCCTCCTGAAATGGTGACAGGACAGTGCATGCATCCCTGATCATGGCCCACTGGCGTTAGGAAAAAAACCAAGGTCCCCTGACCCTGTCCTGGTGCCATAGTCACATAGGTATTCATTGATGGCCCTCTGCTGCGTGTGCAGCTGCTGCAGCATGGCCAACGTTGAGTTCCACCTGGTAGGCATGTCACAGATTAGGCAGTTCTTGGGCAGGTTAAATTCCTTTTGGAGGTCAGCCAGCCGAGCACTATATGACCTGCAGAAATGCACATAGACTTTCCTGGCCTGCCTCAGGACATCCTGTAAGCCCGGGTACCTGCCCAAGAACCGCTGCACCACCAAGTTAAGGACGTGAGCCAAACAGGGCACATGGGTCAGTTGTCCCTGTCGGAGGGCGGAGAGGAGGTTGGTGCCATTGTCACAAACCACCATACCTGGCTTAAGCTGGCGTGGCATCAACCACCTCTAAACCTGCCCCTGCAGAGCTGACAGAATCTCTGCCCCAGTGTGGCTCCTGTCCCCCAAGCACACCAGCTCAAGCACCGCATGGCATCTTTTTGCCTGCATGTTTGCGTAGCCCCTTGAACGCCTATGGAGCCCCGCTGGTTCCGAGGACAAATCAGCACAGGAAGAGGCCATGGCCGCTGTCTGCGGTACTAATAGTATCAGAAGAACATCACCAATTTTCTTCAGGTAGCTTTAGGTGCACACTGTGCAGAGGACGCACTACACTAACTGTAAATACTGCAACTCCCTGCGGTACTAATAGGATCAGAAGAACACCACCAATTTTCTTCAGGTAGCTTTAGGTGCACACTGTGCAGAGGACGCACTACACTAACTGTAAATACTGCAGCTAATAGGACTAATAGGATCAGAAGAACACCAGCAATTTTCTTCAGGTAGCTGTAAATACTGTAAAAACACCTGCCTGCCTGTCAGTAGGAAGAGAATAACAGGAACGGATCTAGCTAAACTGAATACAGTGTGTGTATATATATATATATATATACACATATACACACACACACACACACACACACACACAACACCTAGGATGCATGTATATACATAATACACTATAAGTGCAGCTAACTGACTCGCCTGCCTACTCTATCTAACTTAAATCAAATGACACTGTCTCTCTGTCTATCTCTCTGCCGCAACACACTACACAAGGCTGCCACACAGGCGGCCTTATATAGTGTGGGGCGTGTACTAAACCCCCTGAGCCATAATTGGCCAAAGCCACCCTGGCTTTGGCCAATTATGGCTCTCTGTACAGACGGCGCTGTGATTGGCCAAGCATGCGGGTCATAGTGCATGCTTGGCCAATCATCAGCCAGCAATGCACTGTGATGCCGCAGTGAATTATGGGCCATGACGCGCCACTCGAATTTGGTGCGAATGGCCCATAACGTTCGAAATTCGACGAACGGTCGAACATGGGTTTGACTTGAACTCGAAGCTCATCCATAGTTGTGGCATGTTCCTTCTGTTTTTTCCATGGTGTAAGAAATGAACATACCATAGCCAGTAGATATGCTTGCCAAGCTTGATTGATTAAAGATGGCCAAAGACATACTAAGGTGACTGGTCATATGGGGGAAGAATGGGTCATGGACGCATAGAGCAAAGTGATCAGGTGCAGTTTTCTAACCTGCTCAAATACATTTTTACTCATAGAACAGTCATCAGAGCAGGGGCGGATCCAGGGGGGGGGGCAACGGGGCAATTGCCCCCTCCGAGAATGTGGGTGAGTGGGTGGGCAGGCATCGCTGTGGGTGAGAGAGCCGGCGGGCGGCTCCACGGCTGAGAGCACGGGAGACTCCGTTGGTGAGCGTGAGCAGCTGTGCGGCTCAGTGACAGTGTGAGCAGCTGCTGGCCAATCAGGGAGCCGGCGGGTGGGGGAGCAGAGAGATAACATCATCTCTCACCGCCCAGCGCCGCCCTGCATCCCTGCAGTTCCGCCCTCACTGTAGAATGCACAGGCAGCCGCAGCAGCAGAGAGATTACATCATCTCTCTGCTGCCCCTGGGGCGGGATGCAGCGCTGACACATCCGCTCAGGATGAGCCCTTTGTTCGCTCTGCTCCCATCGCTCTCCCAGTGGCAGCAGCCAGCCCATTCCTCCCTGCCCAGCACTGATGACAGGGGGGTCACCAGTTGAATAAGCCTGACTCTGGGACACAGCAGACAATTATAGCAGGCAAGTGACAATCTGCAACGTGTGGCATGGGACGTGGCAAGTGACAATCTGCAATGTGTGGCATGGGACGTGGCAAGTGACAATCTGCAACGTGTGGCATGGGACGTGGCAAGTGACAATCTGCAATGTGTGGCATGGGACGTGGCAAGTGACAATCCGCATCTAGTGATAGGTGATGTGGCAAGTGACAATCCGCAACGTGTGGCAGGTGACAGTGGCAAGTGACACGCTCGGGGCTCCCACTGATTCTATGGTGAGTTGAACCATTTCATTTTTTATGACCATGTAATAATAGTAATAATGCGCTTCAATCATCCTGACACCATAACAACCATGGTGTTGTGATGATTGAAGCGCTAACACCAGCCATTTCCCCGTTAAATTTACCCCAAAAAAAAAGTATTTTCTGGCAGTGCCCCTCCCGAGACTAGGCTCTGGATCCGCCCCTGCACATGGGAATGTGCATGGGAATATTGTTAGCAGCTGTTATAGACTCTACCAATAACCACTGTGTTCTTTTGGCAGGGACGGCTCCTTCTGTCCCCCCCCCCCCCGCTGGGAGAGCACAATGGCTCCAGAATTTCCCCGTCAACAATGACTGTGTTGATGAGGGAATCAAGTGATTTTCTGAGCGAACCACAGGTTACAGGAAAGAAAATCGCTCTG